>NC_074685.1:7883556-8111056 GCF_029448725.1 Salvelinus fontinalis
TATCAACAATAGAGCGTTCAGGTACACAGTAAGACTGGTCCTTGTGGACCAACAGCCCCAGATATTCTTTCAACCTGTTTGAGAGAAACTTAGAGATACATTGGCTTACAAAAGTATTCACACCCCTTGGTGTTTTTCCTATTTTGTTCATTACAACCTGTTATTTAAATAGATTTTTATTTGGATTTCATGTAATGGACATACACAAAATAGTCCAAATTGGTGAAGTGAAATGAAAAAAAACATTTCAAACGTAAAAGTGGTGCATTCATATTTATTCAGCTCCTTTGCTAGGAAGCCCCTAAATAAGATTTGGTGCAACCAATTACCTGCAGAAGTCACATAATTAGTTAAATAAAGTCCACATGTGTGCAATCTAAGTATCACATGATCTGTCACATGATCTCAGTATATATACACCTGTTCGGAAAGGCCCCAGAGTCTGCAACACCGCTAAGCAAGCGGCACTATGAAGACAAAGGAGCTCTCCAAAAAGATCCGGGACAAAGTTGTGGAGAAGTACAGATCAGAGTTGTGTTATAAAAAATATCTAAAACTTTGAACATCCCATGGAGCATCATTAAATCCATTATTAAAAAATAGAAAGAATATTGCACCACAACAAACCTGCCAAGAGAGGGCCGCCCACCAAAACTCATGGACCATGCAAGGAGGGCATTAATCAGAGAGGCAACAAAGAGACCAAAGATAACCCTGAAGGAGCTGCAAAGCTTCACAGCAAGATTGGAGTATCTGTCCATAGGACCACTTTAAATTATGCAAGGGGGCAGTATTTTCATGTCCGGATGAAAAGCGTGCCAAAGTATACTGCCTGTTACTCATGCCCAGAAGCTAGAATATGCATATAATTAGTAGATTTGGATAGAAAACACTCTAAAATGTCCAGAACTGTTAAAATAATGTCTGTGGGTATAACAGATATCATATGACAGGTATAAACCTGAGACAAATCCAACCAGGAAGTGGGAGATCTGAGGTTTGTAGTTTTTCAAGTGATTGCCTATCCAATATACAGTGTAAAAGGGGTAAGATTGCTTTTCTACGGCACTTCCTACGGCTTCCACTAGATGTCAACAGTCTTTAGAACGTTGTTTCAGGCTTCTACTATGAAAGGGGAGCGAATAAGAGCTGTTTGAACCAGTGGTCATACAGAAAGCCTTGAGTTTAGTCATGCGCGCTGCCGTGAGCACGAGCTCCATTCCATTTCCTTTCTAACGACAAAGGAATTGTCCAGTTGGAATATTATTGAGGATTTATGATAAAAACATCATAAAGATTGATTATATACATCGTTTGACATGTTTCTACGAACTGTAACGGAACTTTTTGGACTTTTCGTCTGGACTTAGTGCCCGCTCCTAGTGCATTTGGATTACTGGACTAAATGTGCAAACAAAAAGGAGGTATTTGGACATAAATGATGGACTTTAACGAACAAAACAAACATTTATTGTGGAACTGGGATTCCTGGGAGTGCATTCCGATGAAGATCATCAAAGGTAAGTGAATATTTATAATGCTATTTCTGACTTTTGTTTACTCCACAACATGGCAGGTATCTGTATGGTGGCTGAGCGCTGTACTCAGATTATTGCATGGTGTGCTTTTGCAGTAAAGCTTTTTTGAAATCTGACACAGCAGTTGCATTAAGGAGAAGTATATCTTTAATTCTATGCATAACACTTGTATCTTTCGTCAACATTTTATGATGAGTATTCCTGGAAATTGATGTAGCTCTCTGCAAAATCACCGGATGTTTTGGAGGCAAAACATTACTGAACATAACGCACCAATGTAAACAGATTTTTTATATAAATATTTTGATATAAATATAAACTTTATCGAACAAAACATACATGTATTGTGTAACATGAAGTCCTATGAGTGCCATCTGATGAAGATCATCAAAGGTTAGTGATTCATTTTATCTCTATCTTTGCTTTTTGTGACTCCTCTCTTTGGCTAGAAAATGGCTGTGTTTTTGTGACTAGGCGCTGACCTAACATAATCGCATGGTATGCTTTCGTCGTAAAGCCTTTTTGAAATCGGACACTGTGGTGGGATTAACAACAAGTTTATCTTTAAAATGGTGTATAATACTTGTATGTTTGAGGAATTCAAAATATGAGATAATGAATGAAATAATTAATAATTATTTCTGTTGTTTGAATTTGACGCCCTGCACTTTCACTGGCTGTTGTCAAATCGATCCCGGTAACGGGATCTGAGCCATAAGAAGTTTTAAGCCGTACACTCCACAGAACTGGGCTTTATGGAAGACTGGCCAAAAAAAAGCCATTGCTTAAAAAAAAGTAGGCCAACACATTTGGTGTTTGCCATAAGACATGTGGGAGACTTCCCAAACATATGGAAGAAGGAGTACTCTGGTCAGATGAGACTAAAATGTAGCTTTTTGGCCATCAAGGAAAACGCTATGTCTGGTGCAAACCCAACACCTCACATGACCCTGAGAACACCATCCCCACAGTGAATCATTGTGTTGGCAGCATCATGCTGTGGGGATGTGTTTCATTGGCAGGGACTGGGAAACTGGTCAGAATTGAAGTAATGAAGGATTTGCGCTAAATACTGGGATTTATTTTAGGGAAACCTGTCTCAGTCTTCCAGAGATTTGAGACTGGGATGAAGGTTCACATTCCAGCAGGACAATGAACCTAAACCTACTGCTAAAGCAACACTTGAGTGGTTTAAGGGGAAACATTTAAATGTCTTGGAATGGCCTAGTCAAAGCCCAGACCTCAATCCAATTGAGAATCTGTGGTATGACTTAAAGATTGCTGTACACCAGCGGAACCCAACAACTTGAAGGAGCTGGAGCCGTTTTGCCTTGAAGAATGGGCAAAAATCCCAGTGGCTAGATGTGCCAAGCTTATAGAGACATACCCCAAGAGACTTGCAGCTGTAATTGCTGCAAAAGGTGGCTCTACAAAGTATTGACTTTGGGGGGGTGAATAGTTATGCACGCTCAAGATTTCAATTTTTTGGTCTTATTTCTTGCTTGTTTCACAATTATTATTTTATTCCATTTTCAAAGTGGTAGGCATGTTGTGAAAATAAAATGTTACAAACCCCCCATTTTTCGCAACAATGAAAGCACAGCACGTTGAGAGAACCCTCATAAAAGGATTCACATACCACTTCATAAAATCCCGCCCAATAGACCCCAAAAGTGCTTATAGAAATCAGATGGTTAACCATCGATGCCAGGGGCTTGGCCTGATGAGAGCTGCATAACTGCAGTGGACAGCTCCTGCAGAGTAATGTCAGAGTCCAAAGCAGCTCTCTGCTCAGGTGTCAATTGAGGAAGGCCATGTAACAACTGTTCACCACACAGAGGATCACAATCTTCCGCCTTATAGAGGGAAGAGTAGAAATGTTGGCGCATCTCACCGTCATCCGTGGTCATCTTCCCACTAGGGAACGAAGGCAGACCATCTTTTGCGTTGTAATGTCGACTGCCCAAGTTTTTTTTTTAAAGTGCTAGGAGCATCCATATCCATGTGGGTAGCAAGGATAGGCAGCCTTCACTCTTTCATGTAAAAACAACCCCAGTTCATGTCTCTTGTCCTGTAAGTTCATAACTAGTCCGGGATCATTCTGCATGAGCAACTTCAACTCAATAGATTTGATGTCCTGCTCAAGGGCCCTGATAGTCTCTTGAATTTCAATACTAGACAGAGCACTATGCTGATGAAAAAACATACGTATTTGGGCCTTTCTAACCTCCCATCATTGTCTCAAGGACTCAAAATTCCATTTAATAACTCTCCATTTTACACAAAACATCAAAAACTTTTCACAAAGCGGAAATAAAATGGCAGATAATAGGAATAACATTTTCCACAGAAATATGAAATAACATCATAAATTGTTCTTACTTTTGCTGAGCTTCCATCAGAATCTTGTACAAGGAGTCCTTTGTCCAGAATAAATCGTTGTTTGGTTTAAGAATGTCCTTCCCTCCTTTCGAATTCGCTCCACAAGGCTAGCCAATGCTGATGACGTTCCCAATTTCTCTCGACGCAGAGAACGGAAAACTCCAAAAGTCCCATTAAACTTTGAATAAACTGATGAAACTCGGTTGAAAAAACCTACTTTATGATGTTTTTCTAATATGTATCAAATAAAAACAAAGCCGGAGATATTAGCCGTGTATACCGAACGCTTATCATAAGACAACATGGAGGTACTTCCTGCGCCTAGGTAGAGAAAGGAAATTCTGGACACGTCATTCCAAGAGCTCTTGTTCGACCTCAGATCAAGCTAAACACCCCATTCCACCTTCCACTGCCTGTTGACATCTAGTGGAAGGCGTATGCAGTGCATGCAAATCCATAAATATAAGGCAATTGAATAGGCAGGCCCTGGAACAGAGCATCGTTTTCAGATTTTTCACTTCCTGTCTGGAAGTTTGCTGCAAAATGAGTTCTGTTTTACTCACAGATATAATTCAAACAGTTTTAGAAACTTGAGAGTGTTTTCTATCTATGTGTGTCATCCGCATAGCAGTGATAGTTAAAATTAGGTTTTGGAATGACATACCCAAAAGGAAAAATATATAGTGAAAACAATAGTGGTCCTAAAACGGAACCTTGAGGAACACCGAAATTTACAGTTGATTTGTCAGAGGACAAACCATTCACAGAGACAAACGACAGATAAGATCTAAACCAGGCCAGAACTTGTCCGTGTAGACCAATTTGGGTTTCCAATCTCTCCAAAAGAATGTGGTGATCGATGGTATCAAAGGCAGCACTAAGGTCTAGGAGCACGAGGACAGATGCAGAGCCTCGGTGTGACGCCATTAAAAGGTAATTTAACACCTTCACAAATGCAGTCTCAGTGCTATGATGGGGTCTAAAACCAGACTGAAGCATTTTGTATACATTGTTTGTCTTCAGGAAGGCAGTGAGTTGCCTTTTTCTAAAATGTTTGAGAGGAATGGAAGATTCGAGATAGGCCGATAGTTTTTTAAATTTTCTGGGTCAAGGTTTGGCTTTTTCAAGAGAGGCTTTATTACTGCCACTTTTAGTGAGTTTGGTACACATCCGGTGGATAGAGAGCCGTTTATTATGTTAAACATAGAAGGGCCAAGCACAGGAAGCAGCTCTTTCAGTAGTTTAGTGGGAATAGGGTCCAGTATGCAGCTTGAAGTTTTAGATGCCATGATTATTTTCATCATTGTGTCAAGAGATATAGTACTAAAACACTTAAGTGTCTCTCTTGATCCTAGGTCCTGGCAGAGTTGTGCAGACTCAGGACAACTGAGCTTTGGAGGAATACGCAGATTTAAAGAGGAGTCCGTAATTTGCTTTCTAATGATCATGATCTTTTCCTCAAAGAAGTTAATAAATGTATTACTGCTGAAGTGAAAGCCATCCTCACTTGAGGAATGCTGCTTTTTAGTTAGCTTGGTCCAAACATACTAAGACAATCGTGAAGAGGGCACAACAAAACCTTTTCCCCCTCAGGAGACTGAAAAAATCCTGACGGTTGCATTACCGCCTGGTATGGCAACTGCTCGGCATCTGACCGTAAGGCGCTACAGAGGGTAATGCGTACGGCCCAGTACATCACATCATGGGGCCAAGCTTCCTTCTATCTAGGACGTATATAATAGGCGGTGTCAGGGGAAAGCCCAGAAAATTTTCAGAGACTCCAGTCACCCAAGTTATAGACTGTTTTCTTTGCTACCGCACGGCAAGCGGTACCGGAGCACCAAGTCTTGGACCAAAAGGCTCCTCAACACCTTCTACCTCCAAGCCATTAGACTGCTGATCAATTCATAAAAATTGGAAAACCACTCACATCAAAACAATCCCACTTCCTGGATGGATTTTCCTCGGGTTTTCGCATGCCATATCAGTTCTGTTATACGCACAGACATTATTTTAAAAGTTTTAGAAACCTCAGAGTATTTTCCATTCAATTTTACCAAGTATACGCATATCCTAGCTTCTGGACCTGAGTAACAGGACAGTTTACTTTGGGAACGTCATTCATCCGAATTTCCGAATACTGGCCCGTCACTAAAAAGATAACCTGTTTCAGAGCAGGGTGTTTGCAACCCAACGGGCCAATTTTTATTGAGCTTTCAAACTTCCCAAACTGCAATAACTCGTGCTTCAATAGTGCATTGGGAATTAAATGTTGGTACAGTTGAAGTCAGAAGTTTACATACACCTTAGCCAAATACATTTCAACTCATTTTTCACAATTCCTGACATTTAATCCGAGTAGAAATTCCCTGTCTTAGGTCAGTTAGGATCACCAATTTATTTAAGAATGTGTAATGTCAGAATAATAGTGGAGAGAATTATTTATTTCAGCTTTTATTTCTTTCGTCACATTCCCAGTGGGTCAGAAGTGTACATAAACTAAATTTGTATTTGGTATCATTGCCTTTAAATTGTTTAACTTGGGTGAAATGTTTCGGGAAGCCTTCCACAAGCTTTCCACAATAAGTTGCGTGAATTTTGGCGCATTTCTCCTGACAGAGCTGGTGTAACTGAATCAGGTTTGTAGGCCTCCTTGCTCGCACACGATTTTTCAGTTCTCCCCACACATTTTCTGTAGGATTGAGGTCAGGACTTTGTGATGCCCACTCCAATACCTTGACTTTGCTGTCCTTAAGCCATTTTACCACAACTTTGGAAGTCTGCTTGGGGTCATTGTCCATCTGGAAGACCCATTTGCGACCAAGCTTTAACTTCCTGACTGATGTCTTGAGATGTTGCTTCAATATATCCACATAATTTTTTTCCTCATGGTGCCATCTATTTTGTGAAGTGCACCAGTTCCTCCTACAGCAAAGCACCCTCACAACATGATGCTGCCGCCCTCGTGCCTCATGGTTGGGATGGTGTTCTTCGGCTTGCAAGCTTCCCCCTTTTTCCTCCAAATATAACTATGGTCATTATGGCCAAACAGTTCAAATTTTGTTTCATCAGGCCAGAGGACATTTCTCCAAAAAGTACGATCTTTGTCCCCATGTGCAGTTGCAAACCATAGTCTGGCTTTTTTATGGCGGTTTTGTGGCTTCTTCCTTACTGAGCGGCCTTTCAGGCTATTGCGATATAGGACTCGTTTTACTGTGGATACAGATACTTTTGTACCTGTTTCCTCTTGGCTGATTTCTTTGGATTTTTCCATGATGTCAAGCAGAGGCACTGAGTTTGAAGGTAGGCCTTGAAATACTTCCACAGGTGTCACGATCGTCGTAACGTGAAAGAGAAGAGGAGCGTGAAGTGAATACATAATCTATTTATTTAAGCGACGTACTGAAGAACACTTAAACAAAACTACAAAACAACAAACCGACGTGAAGCTATACAAAACAAATAAGTGCAGACACTGGCAACTTACACATAGACATAGACAATCACCCACAAATTACCTAATGACTATGGCTGCCTAAATATGGCTCCCAATCAGAGACAACGATAGACAGCTGTCTCTAGTTGAGAACCAATCTAGGCAACCATAGACAATTAATCCCCTAGACTAGACACTGCCCCATAAACATACAAAAACCCCTAGACAATACAAAACACATACATCCCCCATGTCACACCCTGACCTAACTAAAATAATTAAGAAAACAAAGATAACTAAGGCCAGGGCGTGACAGTACCCCCCCCCCCCCCCCCCATGTGCAGACTCTGGCCGCAAAACGTGACTTAGAAGGGGAGGGTCCGGGTGGGCCTTCTTACGGTGGCGGCTCGGGTGCGGGACGTGGCCCCCACTCCACCATAGTCAATATCCGCTTTGGCGGCGCCTCTGGAGCGAGGACCCTTACAGCGAGTCCCGGACTGAAAACTATCCTAGAGGGCGCCACTGGACGGAGGGGCAGCTCCGGACTGAGGGGCAGCTCCGGACTGAGGGGCAGCTCCGGACTGAGGGGCAGCTCCGGACTGAGGGGCAGCTCCGGACTGAAGGGCAACTCCGGACTGAGGGGACTGAGGGGCAGCTCCGGACTGAGGGGCAGCTCCGGACTGAGGGGCAGCTCCGGACTGAGGGGCAGCTCCGGACTGAGGGGACTGAGGGGCAGCTCCGGACTTTAAAAATCAGAAATTATGGCTGGATTCACAAGATGTGTATCTTTCATCTGGTGTCTGAACTTGTGATTTAATGATATTTAGATGCTAGTATTTACTTGTGACGCTATGCTAGGCTATGCTAGTCAGCTTTTTTACTGATGGGGGTGCTCCCGGATCCGGGATTGTGACCAAGTAGAAGTTTTAACAAGTCCAATACAGCAAATGAAAGGTAAACATCTTGTGAATCCAGTCAACATGTCCGATTTTTAAAATGTTTTACAGCGCGTATATTTATATTACAAAAAACACCACGTATATTTATGTTAGCTCACCACCAAATACAAAAAAGCACAGACATTTTTTCACAGCACAGGTAGCTTGCACATAACCAACCAAACTAACCAAGAACCCACCAAACTAACCAAGAAAAAACTTCATCAGATGGCAGTCTTATAACATGTTATACAATAAATCTATGTTTTGTTCGAAAAATTTGCATATTTGAGGTATAAATCAGTTTTACATTGCAGCTACCATCACAGCTACCATCAGAAATAGCACCGAAGCAGCCAGAGTAATTATGGAGACCAACGTGAAATACCTAAATACTCATCATAAAACATTTCTGAATAATACATGGTGTATAGGAAATGATAGATACACTAGTTCTTAATGCAATCGCCGTGTTAGAATTCTAAAAAATAAATTCATTACGACATGCAGCTTACGTTATACCGAGAGAGCGCCCAAAATCTGGGCGCAAACTAATAGTTAACATGTTCGACAGATATATGAAATAACATCATAAATGGGTCCTACTTTTGATGATCTTCCATCAGAATGTTGTACAAGTGGTCCTTTGTCGAGAACAATCGTTGTTTGATTTTAGATTGGCCTTTTTCCCTCTCGAATTAGCAAGCAAAACTAGCCAAGTGGCGCTAGGCTGTCCATCGTCACCAAACGCAGACAACGCAAGACGCCTAAACTCCTGAAAAAAATTCAATAATCGGATAAAACTATATTGAAAAAACATACTTTACGATGATATTATCACATTTATCAAATAAAATCAAAGCCGGAGATATTAGACGTCTATAGCGAATGCTTTTCAGAAGCCAATACTGAAGACCTTTATGCGCTTCCTGAACAAAGGAATGTCATGTCATTCCAAGCTCTCTCTTTTGACCATAGAAATACCTAGAAACCCCATTTGACCTCTCACAGCCTATTGACATCTAGTGGAAGGCGTATGAAGTGCATGTATAGTCATACATTTCAAGCAAATTGATAGGGGGGCCCTGGAACAGAGCCTCGATTTCAGATTTTTCACTTTCTGACAGGAAGTTTGCTGCAAAATGAGTTCTGTTTTACTCACAGATATAATTCAAACGGTTTTAGAAACTTGAGAGTGTTTTCTATCCAATAGTAATAATAATATGCATATTGTACGAGCAAGAATAGAGTACGAGGCCGTTTAAATTGGGCACGATTTTTCCCCAAAGTGAAAATAGCGCCCTCTATCCTCAACAGGATAACTAAGGCCAGGGCGTGACAACAGGTACACCTCCAATTGACTCAAATTATATCAATTAGCCTATCAGACGCTTCTAAGGCCATGATATCCTTTTCTGGAATTTTCCAAGCTGTTTAAAGGCACAGTCACTTTAGTGTATGTAAACTTTTGACCCACTGGATTTGTAATACAGTGAATTAAAAGTGAAATAATCTGTCTGTAAACAATTGTTGGAAAAATTACTTCTGTCATGCACTAAGTAGATGTCCTAACCGAATTGTCAAAACTATAGTTTGTTAACAAGAAATTTGCGGAGTGGTTGAACAATGACTCCAACCTAAGTGTATGTAAACTTTCCGAATTCAGCTGTACATTCGAAATTGTAAGCCTTGTTAAAGGAGTAAAATGCGGTATAACTTGAATAAACATACCTTCAAGAAGTATGCCATGCTTAACCATCCGATCAACAAGATGCTCTCCTTTAAGAAAAAACACCACCGCTTTATTCATCTGCAACGCATATGCAAAATCTTCATACCCTACCTTCACTCCTACGGTGACCAGAAAATCCTGCATAGTGACAGTAGCTTCAGTAACACACCTAAAGCCATGCCGAAGTGAAAAGGACTGCGTCCCCATGTGGGTTGTAATCCCCACCAAAACCAGGTTAATTTCAACAAGAAATACAATATACCTAATTCTATCACAAAAAAATCATGCTCCAGACACCACTTGCACTCGCTCATTCGATTCCCATCATGCACCAACACTCCCAGCATGCAGAGAGAGAGAAAGAAAGGGACAGAGAGAAGGCAAAACAGACATGATAGAAAGAAGAAAAGAGAGGTTTTGCACTCGGACCAGATTGTCCACAGGAAACAAGAAACAAAAGTTTCAACCCCCTGAACAAAGTTCTTTCTTCCCTTCTCTGTCCTCCTCTAGATGAAATAGTGAGTTGTGACAGTTACCAGAGGAGAGCCAGGGAGGGGATTCAGGTTGTCATGTCGGCCACACACAGGCACTCTGCTCCCGGGCAGGTTAGCACAGTGCAGTGGGCTGGCTGGAGCTGTGGGTCTGGAAGAGTTTTAATCTAATAGACGCAGGGGAGAGAAAAAGTATAATTTAAGATGTGTTTCATCGTGTGTGATACAGCAGGAGAAGTGAGTGTCAAGAATAAAAGAGGGAGGGGGTAGACTGAAAGAAAAGAGACAGAGAGAGAAAGAAAGAAAGAAAGAAAGAAAGAAAGAAAGAAAGAAAGAAAGAAAGAAAGAAAGAAAGAGAAAATGAGTCACAGAGAGAGAGAAATGACTTGGACAGACACACAGGGAGAACAGGGGGATGATTTGAAAGGGGATACAACAGAAGTGTGTCTGTGAGATTGAGCGCAAGGATCTCTTTTACACTCAGGTCTGATTTCACCACACTGGCAGTAGATAACCACCGCTCCAGAAAAACACAGTCATAGAGGGAGAACATACCATAACCAGACCCTCACCACCATGGATTAGAACCTGGTCCTAATGATGGTATACATCAATGTTTTTATTAGGTTTTGTTCATACCAATTATTAGATACTTTTCATGTGATTCAATCCCTAACAATCCCACCTCTTCAGCTCGGGACATTAGCGAGGATATTTATATTACCTAGAATACGCTGAACCTTAAGGCTGCTTTTGACCTGGTGGTGCTCTTGTAGTTGGCAGGTCAAATTATGGCTTCTAGCTGATAGTTCTATATTTGTACCAGAGCCTACAGGGTAATATGTCCAGTGGCTTGGCGAGTGAAGTGTATAGGTCAGGGGTCTGTCCAGCCAATCTGGAGGGCCTAGATATCCATCCTCATCCATCACCAATTCACCCACACAGATTAGGGATTCATAGGCACCAGCATTGAAATGGAACATGTGCGCGCAAACACATACAGCCATATTCCAAAATCATGGGCAATACTATGCAGTTGGTCCCCGCTTTGCTGCTATAACAGCCTCAACACTTCTGGGAATGATTTACACTAGATGTTGGAACATTGCTGCGGGGATGCTTCCATTCAGCCACAAGAACATCAGTGAGGTCAGGCACTAATGTTGGAAGGTTAGGCCTGGCTCTCAGTCTGCGTTCCAATTTATCCCAAAGGTGTTCGATGGGGTTTAGGTCAGGGCTTTGTGCAGGCCAGAGCCCTGCGCTTTATGCAAGGGGCATTGTCATGCTGTAACAGTAAAGGGCCTTTCCCAAACTGTTGCCAAAAAGATGAAAGCACAGAATCACCTGTCGGACTGCCAGATGGAGAAGCTTGATTCATCACTCCAGAGAATGCATTTCCACTGCTCCAGAGTCCAATGGCAGCAAGCTTTACACCACTCCAGCTGACGCTTGGCATTGCGCATGGTGATCTTAGGCTTGTGTGCGGATGCTCGGCCATGGAAACCCATTTCATGAAGCTTCAGACGAACAGTTAATGTGCTGACGTTGCTTCCAGAGGAAGTTTGGAACTCGGTAGTGAGTTTTGGAACCGAGGACAGACGGTTTTTACACGCTACGCGCTTCAGCACTCGGTGGTCCAGTTCTGTGAGCTTGTGTGGCCTACCACTTTGCGAATGAGCGCCTGTTGCTCCTAGATGTTTCCACTTCACAATAACAACACTAAAAGTTGACAGGGGAAGATCTAGCAGGGAAGAAATTTAACGAACTGACATGTTCGAAACGGTAGCATCCCATGACACTGCCACGTTGAAAGTCACTGACCTCTTCAGTACGGGCCATTCTACTGCCAATGTTTGTCTATGGAGATTGCATGGCTGTGTGCTCTAATTTATACACCTGTCAGCAATGGGTATGGCTGAAATAGCCAAATCCACTCATTTTAAGGGGTCTCCAGATATGAGCGAACGCACACACACACACACACCTGTCACCATCTCTCTCATCCAGTAACTCTGAGGAGACTTTTGCTTCATGAAAATGAATCACCGGCATCAAAGCTGTCATCCCAGCCCCATATCTCTTAATTTACTCTCCTGTCTAACAGGAGAGCATGCACACACACACACACACACACACACACACACACACACACACACACACACACACACACACACACACACACACACACACACACACACACACACACACACACACACACACACACACACACACACACACACACATCAGTAAGGCGCAAGCTCCCTAGAGTCACAGCGGTACAGAACCCTACACACACACATGCACAAGAACATAGTCACAGTGAAACAGAATGAAAACAACAGAAACAGCGAGGGAAAGAGAGGGAGTAATGGGGACAGAGAAACAGATGGAAGCAATGGAGAGGGAGAGTAGGGGATAGAAAGAGAGGGAGAGAGAGATAGAGAGAGTAGTCCAGAGAGAACAATAGTGATAGAATACTGCAGTGTGACAGGTACTGCAGCAGTGGCAGGAGAAGTACACACAAACACAAAAGCACACACACGCACGTCTCTCTGACTTGTTCCCCCTAGCAACGCGATATGTGAAAAATAACCAAACACTAATTAGGCTATTTTAAGGAATCAATTATTCTTTACATTTGGCACACACTGTTGCTGTACTAATTTGCAACTCTATCTAAACTTAAGTAAACTAACAGATGTGTTCCAATACACACTCTTGTTTGTGTCTGACTCACTGTTAACCTGTCTAGGATCAGCGTAGCGCTAGCGGCACACCCCCCCCCCCCCCCACTGAAAAACCAGTGCCGCGAAATTCAAAAAAAATATTTTTTTAAAATATTTAACTTTCACACATTAAAGTCCAATACAGCTAATGAAAGACACAGATCTTGTGAATCCAGTCAACATTTCCGATTTTTAAAATGTTTTACAGGGAAGACACAATATGTAAAGATGTACATCTATTACCTAAAAACACATTAGCATAATCCACCATCTTTTATTTGTCCACCAACACCAGTAGCCATCACCAATTCGGCTAAACTAAGATATTTATAGCCCCTAACCAACAAAAAAACTCATTAGATGACAGTCTGATAACATATTTATGGTATGGGATAGGTTTTGTTAGAAAAGAGTGCATATTTCAGGTAGATGGCATAGTTTACAATTGCACCCACCGTCACAAATGGACTAGAATAATTACAATGAGCAACGTGTTTACCTAACTACTAATCATCAAACATTTCGTAAAAATACACAGCATACACGAATCGAAAGACACAGATCCTGTGAATACAGAAAATATTTCAGATTTTCTAAGTGTCTTACAGCGAAAACACAATAAATCGTTATATTAGCTTAGCACATAGCAATTAGCAGCCCAGCATTGATTCTAGCCAAAGTGAGCGATAAAAGTCAACATCGCCAAAAGATATTAATTTTTTCACTAACCTTCTCAGAATTCTTCCGATGACACTCCTGTAACATCACATTACAACATGCATATACAGTTTGATCGAAAATGTTTATATTTAGCCACCAAAATCATGGTTAGACAATGTGAAATGTAGACAAGCTGGTAAAGAAAAAGTCCTTGCGCCACTTAGACAGTGATCTACTCTTATACATAAATACTCATAAACGTGACTAAAAAATATAGGGTGGACAGGGATTGATAGACAATTTAATTCTTAATACAATTGCGTTATTACATTTTTTAATTTATCCTTACTTTTCAATACAGTTTGCGCCAAGCGAAGCTACGTCAAAAAACATGGCGTCCTAAGCCACTAAAATGTTTCGACAGAAACACGATTTATCATAATAAAAATGTCCTACCTTGAGCTGTTCTTCCATCAGTATCTTGGGCAAAGGATCCTTTCTTGGGAGAAATCGTCTTTTGGTGGAAAGCTGTCCTCTTGCCATGTGGAAATGTCAACTGCGTTCGGGATGAACTGAAAAGCGTGCCCAACTTTTCACATCGTTGCAAAAATAAATGTCCCAAAATCGCACTAAACGGATATAAATTGCTATAAAACGCTTTAAATTAACTACTTTATGATGTTTTTAACTCCTATAACGAGTGAAAAGATGACCGGAGAAATATAACAGGCTAAACTAACGCTTGGAACAGGTGCGCGCCGGTGTCCTCTAGGCTCATGACGCAGCTCCCAAAGAATGACTAGCTTCAGGGTTTTTTCATTTGTAGGGCCTGTGAACGCGCAATCGACCCCGTTGGAATCGTCATCACGTAAAGGCATCCAGGGGAAGACGTAAGAAGTGTCCGTATAGTCATAGCAACGACAGTGCCCTTTTAACTGACTTCAGAAGAGTGGCCAACATTTCTCAAATCTGACTCCATGTCAGGGAAATTGCTGTAGAATGGGCTCTGTTCCACTTAGAGACAAAATTTCAACTCCTATAGAAACTATAGACTGTTTTCTATCCAATAATAATAATAATATGCATATTGTACGATCAAGGATTTTGTGGGAAGCCGTTTAAAAAATTAGCCAAATTAGCATAAATAGTCTAAACAGCGCCCCCATCCCCAACAGGTTAACAGCCGCCTATAGATTAATACAATATATCCATTTAATCTAGAGTGGTTCTTCCTTTAAAAGTTTTGAGGTTATTCCGTGATGGTTTGTGGTAGATGGTGGCAGATTGTGGTAAATTGCGTCATTCTGGCAACAATGGCTGACACTTAAATAACGTGCCATAGAATTCTGCGTACGTCACAACTTTTAAAGGAAGAATGTGGTGGTTAATTTCTGTATTACCAAATGAGGAGAGAGACAAATTTCACACACGAGTCAGAGTTATACTTAAACTACATCTTTAATAATAAGAGCTTTGTAATAGCAATTACTTTCAATGATGCAGCATTTCTAATGAACCATTGAAAGTGACAACACAAAAGTACAAAGATCTGTTATAGCCAAGATACACCCCTCTCAACCTACATGACGAACAACAGATACATAGAATGGTCACAAGGTTAAGATTTGTATGAAAGATATCTATAATACATAGCAGACAGCAACTGCTGTGTCAACAGTTTTCATTGTATAGACCAGTGTCTGGTCCTCCTATTTCAAACTGGAACTGTCTCACCCTGGTATGGTATAGCACAAAAACATTACCTCATGTTATCTGGAATGCTTTTTAGGTTTTATCACCCAAAGACATCGTAAATCTCCCCTGTCAGTGTTATCTCATATAGGCCCATCCTCAGTAGAACACACACACAATAGTTAACAGAACACTCTATTCTGTCAAATAAAACAAACATTATAATGAAATACAAGCATTATAACATAATCTTGCAATTTCCACGACATCTCCCCCATTTTGAGAGTCCTCTCAACTTAAAAGAAAATTACAACATTTAAGAACATTCATTCACATAGAAAATGCATATATCCTACATAAACCAAAAATCACAAAACAATAACTCATTGCATGGGGTTCCTGCACATGACCAGCTTCCACAACACTAACTCAGCCTCATTCCAAGAAACTCAGCACTGTCTCTTGTTTCAATCCCCAACACATTTTTCTAAGCACTCTAGCAATTTGTCTGGGAAGGTTATGATACACAGTCACCTGCACGAACACACGAAGAAAAACAAAAAATGCATACAGTTTATGAGATTCAAAGCCACATTTTCCATAGACAGTGAAAAGCACATATTTAATGCATAATGCAGTGCATGCAACAATGGAGTTTAATAAAATAAGCTTTAGTTATCTGTCACACTCCAATGGATCAGCATAGTATGTTGGATGACTAGTATGACTATTTCCACCCCAGAAACTAAAATTAGCATATCTTGTTGGACAAATCCAGGTAGTGACTTCTAGTTAAAGTAAAATCTATTCCCTTGGTGCCTAATGAACATGACCCAAGACAAGCATCATGATTCCAATATTTATAAGGCAATGCCTATAGATCAAATAGATTAGGATCATTTTCACTCTCCAGATCAGAGTTCACCCTCTCCATTCACCAGGACATGCTTATAATTGTGTCAACATCTTTAGTTCATAATAATCAAAACAATCAATCCCTAATACATTCATGGCTTCACTCATATAGATATTAACATACTCAACTCATATCAATCCTTCCGTTTTAAAAATCATTCAATTTCCAATTAAAATCGTAATTAGGACCCAATTAATTATCCAACCAAAATTTAAAAATGTCTTTACTCTGTGATTCAAAATGGTCCTATCACTCAAAGTAAAAAAACGAAATTTAACACACATCAACATTGGCAATCAACATTAGAGGAATGTACATTAAAATTAACATCCAGTATAATTATCCCATAATTATACTATTCATTTATTATCACGATTAAAATACAGATCAGTATCTCAATGCATTCTTAATCTAAATTACTATAATTTTACGTGGTGTAGACTTCTACAATCAACCTGATACCCCAAAAGTCAAACAATTTTTTGGGCACAGTTGACCAACCCCCTCCTTCAGGCACTGATTCTTCCTTTTTGTACTTCTTCAGATAGCTTTACAGTTCAAAGTGGATGGCCCATGATAATGTCCCAATTTCAATGTCTCACCTTTACCACCCATTATGTCTTGTCCATTCGTCAACCAGTATACCAGCCACATAGAGAAGTTTAGAACAGCCCTTTCCCCATGCTCACTCCACGTGGACTCCTCTCACACTCCTGAGAAAAACACGAGAGAAAAGCAGTTGATAGAGAACACATCTGATGCTGTACACCGATTTCTGTCTCGGCTCCTTTCTCTCGGTAGAAGTGGTCGACAGGGCCGTATTCAACGCCTTTGTCACTCTTCTTCAGCCAGTTAGAGGGGGTTTGAGGTACACAAAATGTTCAATTATCTCTTCCAAGCATTAAGATACCGTCTGATGTCACTTTTCATGGTAACCTCGAAAGACCAGATCAGAACAACAGTTTACTTCAGTTCATTAACTAAATGATTAAGTTTTACCAATTATTCTTAAATACAAATGTCTAAACATATGTCAAAGAGAATAACAACACATTCTATTGAAACTGTTCTTTCAAATTGGCGTATACTCCCCATCACACTGTCAACTTCCTCGCAGAGCCACAGGATCAGGTAGTTAGACCTATAACCCATCGGGAACAGAACAGAACAAACAACACAACAATACACTCCTTCACATATCACTCAAGGTGTGTAAACTTCACTCCAAAACCTGAAGAACTGAATCCAAAACCTCAAAGGACTGTATCCTCCCCCATTTTTAACACATAACTCTCCATGAGAGTAATGTATAAAACAACACTACTACTGATCAAAAGATAAAACAAAATGTCAAATAACCTAATCAAATTAAAATCACTACTCTGAAAAACTCCACAAAGAAAAATGATTTTACGCCCATATGGTCATAGGAAAATAGACTTAAAGCAGCCTACCCTTAGTCAAAGGCAATGCCCTCTACTTCTTCACATTAGTCCAAATTACAAATATGGCTAAGAACTACAAACTTCATCATAATTATAATCAAATTACCTTGAAATCAGTATTACAAATGACCTTAAATTCATTATCCAAATGGCTTTCCAATGAGGGTGATCAAACCACAATAGAAAATCATGATATAGGTCATACAAACCCTTCAAAGAAGTGTTTACTGTATTCGACAAATTCAAGTAAAATAGTCAACATATCCTATATGTTGTATCCCAGGTTCCCAGAACATTCCTTTTCAAAAGAATTCACGTGTTTAATAAAAACTCAGAAAATTAAAACTTCTAAAAATTCCATGTGTGTGCGTGCCCCTTTAAGATATCTTAGCACTAAGACAAATGTACAACTCACCAAACCCAAAGGAAATAGAACACATAAACAAACATAGTATTTTAAAACCACCAACAAATAGTCATAACAAATGTGTTGTGTGTGGGTATTTGCAAACCGTAAGGTAAAAACAAACAAAACCTTTCCAGGCCTTTTCAACCTGGTAGTTCACGGCCTCAATCTCACTCACTCTCCCCAAGATTATAGCCCCAGGAAACATTCCAAAGAGAGACAATGAAACACTCATTTTCCCAGAAAAAAAAACACAAAGCCTTGGTCAGCATTCATTATACTACACCGATTCAGAAACCCAAAAGTTAACTACAAACAAAACCTAATAATAATGATAACTCCACTGTACTCCCTCAAATCATTCATCATTAGTTTTAATCTACATCTATGTATATGTATGCTTAATAGAACATGCGCTACCGTTAGATACAATTATCCTGGTATCATTACTAGACCAATGTAATTATTTTTTCCTCTGTCGCAAATGTAGTACATTTCTCAGCATAAGGAATCAGCAATATTTTATCCCAGGTATTTAATAAAAATGTAGACGTGTTCTCCTATGTCTAAACATACATACTTTAGGTAACTTCCATCCATCCCGGAAGAAAGAATCCTTCTCAAACACATCAGATAATACAATGTTTAATTAAGTGAAATCAACACCTAAAATAAACAATAAACAGTAAACAGTAAACAAACCCATAACCCCTTTCCAGCAATCTAATCATTTCAAACTGTTACATATATTTTGTAAAAACAAACCTGTTGTTTAACAAATCTAAAACCTTTAAAAAGTTGGTTCTGTCTCATCAGCGTAAGAGTCAAAACGATTTTTTTTCCACACATAGCTACAATGTTGGCATGCCCCAAAGGTCAATAATGTTCAGCTCATACATTAATGATCGTCCTTCTGTCTGTACAGGGTCTGAAGTTCCAATGTATGCAGATGATACAGTGATAAATGCATGCAAATAACAAACAACAAGCTACACAAGAACTCACTACTGTAATGGTTCAGATGACAAAGATGTCTATGTATCAGGGGAAAAGCTCCAGGTGGTATCTGATGCCCTGAGACAGATGTCTATGTATCAGGGGAAAAGCTCCAGGTGGTATCTGATGCCCTGAGACAGATGTCTATGTATCAGGGGAAAAGCTCCAGGTGGTATCTGATGCCCCTGAGACAGATGTCTATGTATCAGGGGAAAAGCTCCAGGTTGGTATCTGATGCTACTGAGACAGATGTCTATGTATCAGGGGAAAAGCTCCAGGTGGTATCTGATGCCCTGAGACAGATGTCTATGTATCAGGGGAAAAGCTCCAGGTGGTATCTGATGCTACTGAGACAGATGTCTATGTATCAGGGGAAAAGCTCCAGGTGGTATCTGATGCCTCTGAGACAGATGTCTATGTATCAGGGGAAAAGCTCCAGGTGGTATCTGATGCCCCTGAGACAGATGTCTATGTATCAGGGGAAAAGCTCCAGGTGGTATCTGATGCTACTGAGACAGATGTCTATGTATCAGGGGAAAAGCTCCAGGTGGTATCTGATGCCCCTGAGACAGATGTCTATGTATCAGGGGAAAAGCTCCAGGTGATATCTGATGCCCCTGAGACAGATGTCTATGTATCAGGGGAAAAGCTCCAGGTGGTATCTGATGCCCCTGAGACAGATGTCTATGTATCAGGGGAAAAGCTCCAGGTGGTATCTGATGCCCCTGAGACAGATGTCTATGTATCAGGGGAAAAGCTCCAGGTGGTATCTGATGCCCCTGAGACAGATGTCTATGTATCAGGGGAAAAGCTCCAGGTGGTATCTGATGCCCCTGAGACAGATGTCTATGTATCAGGGGAAAAGCTCCAGGTGGTATCTGATGCCCCTGAGACAGATGTCTATGTATCAGGGGAAAAGCTCCAGGTTGTATCTGATTTTAAGAACCACGGCATCATACTTGATTCCAACCTCTCTTTTAAAAGCAAACGAAAAAGGTAACTCAAATAACCAAATTCATCCTAGCTAATTTCCAAAACATATTAAATTTGTACTTCAAAACTATACTTCAAATCTATGATACTCCCCCACTTAACATACTACCTGACTAGTTTGGCCCAAGCTTGCTTTACAACATTAAAACCCATTCAGTCTGTCTGCAAACAGGCTCTCAAAGTGCTTGATAGGAAACCCAATAGCCAGAATCACTGTTACACTCAGAAAGCATGAGCTCCTGAGTTGGAAAACATGTTGTGCAATACACTGACACATGTCTTGTATTCAAGATTCTAAATGTCCAGGCTCCCCCTTCACTCAGTAATGCCCGGACACTGTTCCACATAATGGAAACAGATTATAATGTTAGAATACATTAAACTTCCTGCTCAAATTCACCAAGCATCAATCATCAGAAACTTACCACAAAACGTTTCCTTAGTCACACCTGAATCCCTTACAGCCCAACATAGCCCAGCGCACACAACCAACTATCCTATTTTTACCAGTAGGCCAAAATATAACCCCTACTCAAACAACGTTCTGCCTTACCTCTATCGTAAGATTAAAACCAAACTACAACTTTCTCTTCTCTTTTGGCTTCACACTTATGAATTGTCCAAGACTTTAAAAATAACATGTAAAGCGCCAAATTTATAAAATACATCAGTCAATCCATAAGAATAAAAAACACATTTCGGTGGGCACAACTCTATCGCTATTACTTCTCCACTATTATTAGAATTCATTCGATTTAGGTAGCTGTCTCTTCTTTGAGTTATTTAAATACGACTCCTATTCTCAATATGTTATTCCAGCAGACCATTTAGGCAACAGACAACGTATTACATAGAAATCGCCTCGCTATTATTTTGAATGAATTAGCAAAAACAGGATTTTTTTTTAGCAAATGTATTAAAAATAAAATACATAAATAAATAATTTACGTAAGTATTCAGAGCCTTTGCCATGAGACTTGAAATTGAGCTCCGGTGCATCCTGTTTCCATTGATTGTCCTTGAGATGATCCTACGATTTGATTGGAGTCCACCGGTGGTAAATTCAATTGATTGGACATGATTTGGAAAGGCACACACCTGTCTAATTAAGGTCCCACAGTTGACAATACATGTCAGAGCAAAAATCAAGCCATGGGGTCAAAGGAATTGTCCGTAGAGCTCAGAGACATGATTGTGTTGAGAAACAGATCTGGGGAAGGGTATCAAAACATTTCTGCAGCATTGAAGGTCCCCAAGAACACAGTGGCCTCCATCATTCTTAAATGGAAGAAGTTTGGAACCATCAAGACTCTTCCTAGAGTAGGTCAATGAGGGGACCAAGAACCCGATGGTCACTCTGACATAGCTCTCAAGTTCCTCTGTGGAGATGGGTGAACCTTCCAGAAGGACAACCATCTCTGCAGCACTCCACCAATTAGGCCTTTATGGTAGAGTGGCCAGACTGAAGCCACTCCTCAGTAAAATGCACATGACAGCCCGCTTGGAGTTTACCAAAAGGACTTAGACCATGAGAAACAAGATTCTCTGGTCTGATGAAACCAAGATTGGCCTGAATACCAAGTGTCACATCTGGTGGAAACCTGGCTCCATCCCTACAGTGAAGCATGGTGGTGGCAGCATCATGTATGGGGATGTTTTTCAGTGGCAGGGACTGGGCGACTAGTCAGGAGAGGGAAAGATGAACGGAGCAAAGTACAGAGAGATCCTTGAAGAAAACAAGCTCCAGAGCACTCAGGATCTCAGACTGGGGAGAAGGTTCACCTTCCAACAGGACAATGACCCTAAGCACACAGCCAAGACAACGCAGGAGTGGTTTCGGGACAATTCTCTGAATGTCCTTGAGTGGCCCAACTAGAGCCCAGACGTGAAACAATTCGGACATCTCTGGAAAGACATAAACATATTGTGCAGTTACGCTCCTCATCCAACCTGACAGAGCTTGAAAGGATCTGCAGAGAAGAATTGGATAAATCCTCTACCGCTTCTCTCTCCCGGATCCGGGATCCTCCTCATCAAAAAAGCTGACTAGCATAGCCTAGCCTAACGGGACAGGGATATCATATAATATAATTTTCATGAAATCACAAGTCCAATACAGCAAATGAAAGATAAACATCTTGTGAATCCAGCCATCATTTCCGATTTTTTAAATGTTTTACAGCGAAAACACAATATGTATTTCTATTAGCTAACCACAATAGCCAAACACACAACCGCATATTTTCACCATGTCTCCACCGCATAGGTAGCTTTCACAAAACCGACAAAATAGAGATAAAATGAGTCACTAACCAAGAAACAACTTCATCAGATGACAGTCTTATAACATGTTATACAATACATTTATGTTTTGTTTGAAAACGTGCATATTTGAGGTATAAATCATAGTTTTACATTGCAGCTACCATCAAAAATAGCACCAAAGCAGCCAGAATAATTACACAGAGCAACGTGAAATACATAAACACTCATCATAAAACATTTATGAAAAATACATGGTGTACAGCAAATGAAAGATAAACATCTTGTGAATCCAGGCAATATTTCTGATTTTTAAGTGTTTTACAGCGAAAACACAATATAGAATTATATTAGCTTACCACAATAGCCAAACACACAAACGCATTTATTCACCGCAAAGGTAGCTTTCGCAAAAACCAGCAAAATATATAAAATTAATCACTAACCTTTGGACAACTTCCTCAGATGACTGTCTTATAACTTCATCAGATGACTGTCTTATAACATCATGTTATACAATACAATTATGTTTTGTTCGAAAATGTGCAAATTTATAGCTACAAATCCTGGTTATACATTGTGAATACGTAGCAGCGATTCACCAGAGTCTCCGGAGATATTTTGGACACTCACCTAATCTGACCAAAGAACTCATCATAAACTTTACATAAAAATACTTGTTGTATGGCAAATGAAAGATACACTGGTTCTTAATGCGACTGCTGTGTTAGATTTAAAAAAATAACTTTACCATAACATACAGCTTGCGTTATTGCGAGACAGCGCTCACCAAAACGGCGGAGAATAGGACTCAACATTTTACACAGAAATACGAAATAACATCATAAATGTTTTCTTACTTTTGCTGAGCTTCCATCAGAATGTTGTACAAGGAGTCCTTGGTCCAGAATAAATCGTTGTTTGGTTTTAGAATGTCCATTTCTTCTGTCGAATTCGCGCCAAAATGCTAGCCAAGGTTGCTAACATTCCCATCCTCTCTTGACGCAAAGAACGTAAAACTCCAAGAGTCCCAATAAACGTTGAATAAACTGATAAAACACGGTTAAAAAAAACTACTTTATGATGTTATTATCACATGTATCAAATCAAATCAGAGCCGGAGATATTTGCCGTGTATACGTAACGCTATTCAGAAGACAATGTCAAGCTCCACCGCGCGCCTTAGAAGACAAAGAAAATTCCGGACCTGTCACTCCAAAAGCTCTCATTCGACCTCAGATCAAGCTAGACACCCCATTCCACCTTCCACTGCCTGTTGACATCTAGTGGAAGGCGTATGTAGTGCATGCATATCGATAAATAAAAGCCAGTTTAATAGGCAGGCCCTGAAACAGAGCCTCGTTTTCAGATTTTTCACTTCCTGTATGGAAGTTTGCTGCAAAATGAGTTATGTTTTACTCATAGATATAATTCAAACAGTTTTCGAAACTTGAGAGTGTTTTCTATGCCATAGTAATAATAATATGCATATTGTATGATCTAGAAAAGAGTACGAGGCCGTTTCATTTGGGCACGATTCTTTCCAAAGTGAAAACAGCGCCCCCGTGTTGACAATAAGATAATCTCCCCAAATACAGGTGTGCCATGCATATTGCGTCATGTCTGTAATCGCTGCCAAAGGTGCTTCAACAAAGTAGTGCTGGTGCACGAAATCTAATACTAAGGAAGTCTCAAGGTATTATGCGCCTGAGGTAGAGTACCTCATGATAAGCTGTGGACCACACTATCTACGAAGAAAGTTCTCATCTATATTATTCGTAGTCGTCTATTTACCACCACAAACCGCCGCTGGCACTAAGACCGCACTCAACGAGCTGTATAAGGTCATAAGCAAAAAGGAAAAAGCTCATCCAGAAGTGGTGCTTCTAGAGGCGGGGACTTTAATACAGGCCACCTTAAATCCATTTGACCTAATTTCTACCAGCATGTCACATGTACAACCAGAGGAAAAAAACTCGAGACCACCTTTAATCCACACACAGAGATGCGTAAAAAGCTCTCCCTCGCCCTCAATTTTTGACCATAATTCTATCCTCCTGATTCCTGCTTACAAGAAAAAACTAAAGCAGGAAGTACCAGTGACTCGCTCAATACGGAAGTGGCCAGATGACACGGCTGCTACGATACAGGACTGTTTTGTGAGCACAGACTGGAAAATCTTCCGGGATTCATCCAATGGCATGGAGGAGTACAACACCTCAGTCACCGGCTTCATTAAAAAGTGCATTGACGATGTCGTACCCACAGTGACCGTACGTACATTTCCCAACCAGAAGCCATGGATTACAGGCAACATCCGCACCGAGCTAAATGCTAGATCTGCCGCTTTCAAGGAGCGGGACACTAATCCAGACGCTTATAAGAAATCCCGCTATGCCCTCAGACGAACCATCAAACAGGCAAAGTGTCAAAACAGGACTAAGATTGAATCATACTACACCTGTGCTGATGCTCGTTGGATGTGGTAGGGCTTGTAAACTATTACGAACAAACTTTTTTTTAACCTGTTGAGGATGGGGGCGCTGTTGTGACTATTTATGCTAATCGTGTAATTTTTGAAACGGCTTCCCACAAAATCCTTGATCGTACAATATGCATATTATTATTATTATTGGATAGAAAACAGTCTATAGTTTCTATAGGAGTTGAAATTTTGTCTCTAAGTGGAACAGAGCCCATTCTACAGCAATTTCCCTGACATGGAGTCAGATTTCAGAAATTTGGGCCCCTGATCTGGAGTCAGTTAAAAGGGCACTGTTATTGCTATGAGTATACGGACACTGCTTACGTCTTCCCCTGGATGCCTTTACGTGATGACGATTTGAATGGGGTCGATTGCGCGTTCACAGGCACTATAAATTAAAAAACCCTGTAGCTAGCAAGTCTTTTCTTGGTGCGTAACGCGCGTGGAGGACACCGACCCGCTCCTGTTCCAAGCATTAGTGTTGGGAGTAATCTTTCTCCGGTCATGTTAAGACTCGTTATAGGAGTTAACCTGTTGGGGATGGGGGCGCTGTTTAGACTATTTATGCTAATGTGGCTAATTTTTTAAACGGCTTCCCACAAAATCCTTGATCGTACAATATGCATATTATTATTATTATTGGATAGAAAACAGTCTA
This sequence comes from Salvelinus fontinalis, assembly GCF_029448725.1. NCBI lineage: Eukaryota > Metazoa > Chordata > Actinopteri > Salmoniformes > Salmonidae > Salvelinus > Salvelinus fontinalis. Next base: position 7,909,313 of record NC_074685.1, read on the forward strand.
TAGTTTCTATAGGAGTTGAAATTTTGTCTCTAAGTGGAACAGAGCCCATTCTACAGCAATTTCCCTGACATGGAGTCAGATTTGAGAAACGTTGGCCACTTTTCTGAAGTCATTTAAACGGGCACTGTCGTTGCTATGACTATACGGACACTTCTTACGTCTTCCCCTGGATGCCTTTACGTGATGACGATTCCAACGGGCTCGATTGCTCGTTCACAGGCACTACAAATGAAAAAAACCTTTAGCTAGCAAGTCTTTTCTTGCTGCGTAACGCGCGTGGAAGACACCGACCCTCTCCTGTTCCAAGCATTAGTTTAGCCTGTTATATTTCTCCGGTCATCTTTTCACTCGTTATAGGAGTTACAAACATCACAAAGTAGTTAATTTAAAGCGTTTTATAGCAATTTATATCCGTTTAGTGCGATTTTGGGACATTTATTTTTGCAACGATGTGAAAAGTTGGGAACGCTTTTCAGTTCATCCCGAACGTAGTTGACATTTCCACATGGCAAGAGGACAGCTTTCCACCAAAAGACGATTTCTCCCAAGAAAGGATCCTTTGCCCAAGATACTGATGGAAGAACAGCTCAAGGTAGGACATTTTTATTATGATAAATCGTGTTTCTGTCGAAACATTTTAGTGGCTTAGGACGCCATGTTTTTTGACGTAGCTTCGCTTGGCGCAAACTGTATTGAAAAGTAAGGATAAATTAAAAAATGTAATAACGCAATTGTATTAAGAATTAAATTGTCTATCAATCCCTGTCCACCCTATATTTTTTAGTCACGTTTATGAGTATTTATGTATAAGAGTAGATCACTGTCTAAGTGGCGCAAGGACGTTTTCTTTACCAGCTTGTCTACATTTCACATTGTCTAACCATGATTTTGGTGGCTAAATATAAACATTTTCGATCAAACTGTATATGCATGTTGTAATGTGATGTTACAGGAGTGTCATCGGAAGAATTCTGAGAAGGTTAGTGAAAAAATTAATATCTTTTGGCGATGTTGACTTTTATCGCTCACTTTGGCTAGAATCAATGCTGGGCTGCTATGTGCTATGTGCTACGCTAATATAACGATTTATTGTGTTTTCGCTGTAAGACACTTAGAAAATCTGAAATATTGTCTGTATTCACAGGATCTGTGTCTTTCGATTCGTGTATGCTGTGTATTTTTACGAAATGTTTGATGATTAGTAGTTAGGTAAACACGTTGCTCATTGTAATTATTCTAGTCCATTTGTGATGGTGGGTGCAATTGTAAACTATGCCATATACCTGAAATATGCACTTTTTTCTAACAAAACCTATCCCATACCATAAATATGTTATCAGACTGTCATCTAATGAGTTTTTTTGTTGGTTAGGGGCTATAAATATCTTAGTTTAGCCGAATTGGTGATGGCTACTGGTGTTGGTGGACAAATAAAAGATGGTGGAATATGCTAATGTGTTTTTAGGTAATAGATGTACATCTTTACATATTGTGTCTTCCCTGTAAAACATTTTAAAAATCGGAAATGTTGACTGGATTCATAAGATCTGTGTCTTTCATTAGCTGTATTGGACTTTAATGTGTGAAAGTTAAATATTTTAAAAAAATATTTTTTTTGAATTTCGCGGCACTGGTTTTTCAGTGGGGGGGGGGGGGGGTGTGCCGCTAGCGCCACGCTGATCCTAGACAGGTTAAAAACATCATAAGGTAGTTAATTTAAAGCGTTTTATAGCAATTTATATCCGTTTAGTGCGATTTTGGGACATTTATTTCTGAAACGCTGTGAATTGCTGGGCACGCTTCCAGTTCATCCCGAACGCAGTTGGCATTTCCACATGGCAAGAGGACAGCTTTCCACCAAAAGACGATTGGACCCAAGAAAGGATCCTTTGCCCAAGATACTGATGGAAGAACAGCTCAAAGTAGGACATTTTTATTATGATAAATCGTGTTTCTGTCGAAAAATATTAGTGGCTTAGGACGCCATGTTTTTTGACGTAGCTTCGCTTGGCGCAAACTGTATTGAAAAGTAAGGATAATTTAAAAAATGTAATTCCGCGATTGTATTAAGAATTAAATTGTCTATCAATCCCTGTCCACCCTATATTTTTTAGTCACGTTTATGAGTATTTATGTATAAGAGTAGATCACTGTCTAAGTGGCGCACGGACATTTTCTCACCAGCTGGTCTACATTTCACATTGTCTAACCATGATTTTGGTGGCTAAATATAAACATTTTCGATCAAACTCTATATGGATTGTGTAATATGATGTTACAGGAGTGTCATCTGAAGAATTCTGAGAAGGTTAGTGAAAAAATTAATATATTTTGGCGATGTTGACTTTTATCGCTCACTTTGGCTAGAATCAATGCTGGGCTGCTATGTTCTATGTGCTATGCTAATATAACGATTTATTGTGTTTTCGCTGTAAGACACTTAGAAAATCTGAAATATTGTCTGTATTCACAGGATCTGTGTCTTTCGATTAGTGTATGCTGTGTATTTTTACGAAATGTTTGATGATTAGTAAGTAGGTAAACACGTTGCTCAATGTAGTTCTTCTAGTCCATTTGTGACGGTGGGTGCAATTGTAACCTATGCCATCTACCTGAAATATGCACTTTTTTCTAACAAAACCTATCCCATACCATAAATATGTTATCAGACTGTCATCTGATGAGTTTTTTTCTTGGTTAGGGGCTATAAATATCTTAGTTTAGCCGAATTGGTGATAGCTACTGGTGTTGGTGGACAAATAAAAGATGGTGGATTATGCTAATGTGTTTTTAGGTAATAGATGTACATCTTTACATATTGTGTCTTCCCTGTAAAACATTTTAAAAATCGGACATGTTGGCTGGATTCACAAGATCTGTGTCTTTCATTAGCTGTATTGGACTTTAATGTGTGAAAGTTAAATATTTTAAAAAAATATTTTTTTTGAATTTCGCGGCACTGGTTTTTCAGTGGGGGTGGGGGGGGAGTGCCGCTAGCGTTAACTAGGCAAGTCAGTTAACTTCTTGACTCGAGGAGGCAGAATTTTTATGCTTGAAAAAGTAACGTTCCCAATGTAAACGGCCTATTTCTCAGGCCCAGATGCTAGAATATGCATATAATTGACATATTAGGATAGAAAACACTCTAAAGTTTCCAAAACTGTCAAAATATTATCTGTGAGTTTAAAACAGAACTGATTTTGCAGGCGAAAACCTGAGGAAATCCAACCTGGAAGTGCCTCTAATTTTGAAAAATCCCTGGTCCATTGCCAGCCTATCCTCCATTTAAAGGGATATCAACCAGATTCCTTTTACAATGGCTTCCACGGGTTGTGAACAGGCTTTAGACATAGTTTCAAGCTTTTATTCTGAAAAATGAGTGAGATTTATCAAAAAGCATCAGTGGAGAGCCAGATGTCCTTTGATTAGTTCTTGCATGCGAAAGTGGTAGCTCAACATTTTCTTTCTCTATCGTATTGAATAGTTTACCGTACGGTTGAAATATTATCGATAGGGCCTCCCGGGTGGCGCAGTGGTCTAGGGCACTGCATCGCAGTGCTAGCTGCGCCACCAGAGTCTCTGGGTTCGCGCCCAGGCTCTGTCGCAGCCGGTGGCTGGCTTCCGGGTTGGAGGCGCGCTGTGTTAAGAAGCAGTGCGGCTTGGTTGGGTTGTGCTTCGGAGGACGTGTGGCTTTCGACCTTCGTCTCTCCCGAGCCCGTATGGGAGTTGTAGCGATGAGACAAGATAGTAATTACTAGCGATTGGATACCACGAAAATTGGGGAGAAAAGGGGATAAAAAAGAAAAAAGAAAAAAAGAAATATTATCGATTATTTATGTTAAAAACAACCTGAGGATTGATTATAAAACCGTTTGCGTGGACCAACTGGCAAGTGTCTTCACTGACATATTCAACCTCTCCCTGACCGAGTCTGTAGTACCTACATGAAAGCGAAGGTAAACTGCCTAAATGACTAGCTCACGTGGGTAGCCATGACTGCTTTGAAAGGCTGATCATGGCTTACATCAACATCATCATCCTGGAAACCCTAGACCCACTCCAATTCGTATTCCGCCCCAACACATCCATAGATGACGCAATCTCAATCGCACTCCACACTGCCATTTCCCACCTGGACAAATGCTGTTCATTGACTACAGCTCAGCGTTCAACATCCTATTGACCACAATGCTAATCACTAACTAAGGACCCTGGGACTAAACACTTCCCTCTGCAACTGGATCCTGGACTTCTTGACGGGTTGCCCCCAGGTGGTAAGGGTAGGCAACAACACATCTGCCATGCTGATCCTCAACACGGGGCCCCTCAGGGGCGCATGCTTAGTCTCTTCCTGTACTCCTTGTTCACCCACGACTGCGTGGCCAAGCACGACTCCAACACCATCATTAAGTTTGCTGACGACACAACGGTGGTAGGCGTGATCACCGACAATGATGAGACAGCCTATAGGGTGGAGGTCAGCGACAACAACCTCTCCCTCAATGTGAGAAAGACAAAGGAGATGATCGTGGACTACAGGAAAAGGAGGGCCGAATATGCCCCCATTCACATCGACGGGGCTGTAGTGGAGCAGGTCGAGAGTTTCATGTTCCTTGGTGTCCACATTAGCAGCAAACTATCATGGTTCAAACACACAAAGACAGTTGAAAAGAGGGCACGACAAAACCTTTTCCCCCTCAGGAGACTGAAAAGATTTAGCATGGGACCCCAGATCTGCAAAAAGTTATACAGTTGTACCATCGAGAGCATCCCGAGCGGTTGCATCACCGCCTGGTATGGCAAATGCTTGGCATCCGACCGTAAGGCGCTACAGAGGGTAGTGCATATGGCACAGTACATCACTGGGGCCAAGCTTCCTGCCATCCAGGACCTATATACTAGTTATGTCAGAGTAAGGCCCCAACAATTGTCAAAGACTCCAGTCACCCAAGTCATAGACTGTTCTCTCTGCTACCGCACAGCAAGCGGTACCGGAGCGGAGAACCAAGTCTAGGTCCAAAAGGCTCCTTAACAGCTTCTACCCCCAAGCCATAAGACTCCTGAACATCTTCTACCACCCCCCCAGCTACTCACTGTTTATTATCTATACATAGTTACTGTAGATCTACCTACATGTACAAATTACCTAGACTAAACTGTACCCCCGCACATTGACTCAATACTGGTGCCCCCTGTATATAGCCTCGTTATAGTTATTTTATTGTAATTATTATCTTATTTTCTGTATTTTTATTTTTTTAACTTTAGTTTATTTTATACATTTTCTAAACTCTATTTTCTTAACTGCATTGTTGGTTAAGTGCTTGCTTAAGCATTTTACAGTAACAAGGGTTTGTTGTATTTGGTAGTTTTGTAGTTGTTTACCTGTTGTATTTGGTGCATGTGACAAATAAAATTTGATTTTATTTCAGTTTTTTTATTTTATAAATGAGCAAAATAATTCTAAAAATATGTTTTTGCTTTGTCAATATGGGTTATTGTGTCTAGATTAATGAGGAGAAAAAAACAATTCAATCAATTTGGGAATAAGGTGAAACGTAACAAAATGTGGGAAAATGAAGGGGTCTGAATACTCTCCGAAGGCACTGTATATTTCATGATGTGTAGGGTAAGCATTAGAATAAGCCACCTCAATATTTGTAGCCATAGGTGATAATATCTCTCTTGGAGCTGATCCATCGTCAGTATTGTGGTATAATTCTAGATTGGAAAGGGAGAACGCTGGTGCCTTTCTTTAGATCCTATCAGTTTTGACACAGGCCTCAACAATTTTCTTAGCGAACCTACTCTGCATGTTTTTTTGGAAACCCTTGTTACATCTTCTTTGTAGGAAAGATGCATCGTTAATACACTCACAAGCCTAAGTTCCATCGTTATTGGGAAACAGGGTCCTGAACATGTGAGTATTGTAATTATTGACTTTTCAATGTTAATTTATCATTGTGTCACGCATTCTTCTCATTGGTCAGATGCATGATGGGTAGTCCTATTTTAGCACCTGTCATTACTTTGTTTGCCAGACAGAGACACACAGACAGCGTAAGGTCGCCATGTGGCCGGGTACAGGCATAGTTTAAGCCTGTGTTTTTCTTTGACAGATCTCTATGGTAATTTGATCTACTTGCTCTAAAGCCTGTTTGTTATTTTGTTTGTAAATATATTGTACCGTCGCCGGCTATTTTTAACTTCACTTGCAAATAAACAGCTCTTGGCAAGAAAAATCAGTTCTGCATTGTTGCCTTCTCACTGTAAAATCCTACCCCTGGGTATTTCTCACAAAGCCGGAAAAATTAAACCATGTCCACAACCTTTCCACAGAAGGGGGAGAGAGAGGGAGCGAAAGAGAGCGAGAGAGGGGAGGGGCGAGAGAGAGGAGTTATTGATTTCTCCCCTGCAGGTGAATTAAGAATTTGATTTACCTTTCCTGGGAGACGAGCTGTGGTGATGGCTGCTGCAGTGTAAATATGAAACCTGTGTGCTGACTGGGAGACTGAATCTAACATTTTAGTGCTCTGTCTGTCTCCTCCTGACATTTGAAGTGTAAAACAAACAATGCCCAATCAGCATGGATGGCAGTCAGGGAGCCCAGGTCTAGACACGATCTCTACCCCTCTGGAACAGTGCCTAGGTGGGGATGCATATACTTCATATTTCTTTCTACATCTTATTTATATTTCTTTCTTTCTCTCTTTTTCTCTCTTATCCTTTCTCCTTCTCTCTCTCATTCTTTCTCCATCCTTTCCCCTCCATCCTGTTAGTCTCTCTATTTTACCCCTAACCACTCTCTCAAATAAATCTTTGCTCGAATTCGCAGGCCAGACATGCAACCCAAACCAGTCATTGTTTTATTTGAAAAAAATATGGCCCTTTGTAATGTCCACTGATGTACATTGGGGAGAATAAGTATTTGATACACTGCCGATTTTGCAGGCTTTCCTACTTACAAAGCATGTAGAGGTCTGTAATTTTTATCATAGGTACACTTCAACTGCGAGAGACGGAATCTAAAATCACATTGTATGATTTTTAAGTAATTCATTTGCATTTTATTGCCTGACATAAGTATTTCATACATCATAAAAGCAGAACTTAATATTTGTTACAGAAACCTTTGTTTGCAATTACAGAGATCATACGTTTCCTGTAGTTCTTGACCAGGTTTGCGCACACTGCAGCAGGGATTTTGGCCCACTCCTCCATACACACCTTCTCCAGATCCTTCAGGTTGCGGGGCTGTCACTGGGCAATACAGACTTTCAGCTCCCTCCAAAGATTTTCTATTGGGTTCAGGTCTGGAGACTGGCTAGGCCACTCCAAGACCTTGAGATGCTTCTTACGGAGCCACTCCTTAGTTGCCCTGGCTGTGTGTTTCGGGTCGTTGTCATGCTGGAAGACCCAGCCACGATCCATCTTCAATGCTCTTACTGAGGGAAGGAGGTTGTTGGCCAAGATCTCGCGATACATGGCCCCATCCATCCTCTCCTCAATACGGTGCAGTCGTCCTGTCCCCTTTGCAGAAAAGCATCCCCAAAGAATGATGTTTCCACCTCCATGCTTCACAGTTGGGATGGTGTTCTTGGGGTTGTACTCATCCTTCTTCTTCCTCCAAACACAGCAAGTGGAGTTTAGACCAAAAAGTTATATTTTTGTCTCATCAGACCACATGACCTTCTCCCATTCTTCCTCTGGATCATCCAGATGGTCATTGGCAAACTTCAGACGGGCCTGGACATGCGCTGGCTTGAGCAGGGGGACCTTGCGTGCGCTGCAGGATTTTAACCCATGACGGCGTAGTGTGTTACTAATGGTTTTCTTTGAGACTGTGGTCCCAGCTCTCTTCAGGTCATTGACCAGGTCCTGCCGTGTAGTTCTGGGCTGATCCCTCACCTTCCTCATGATCAGTGAGGCCCCACGAGGTGAGATCTTGCATGGAGCCCCAGACCGAGGGTGATTGACCGTCATCTTGAACTTCTTCCATTTTCTAATAATTGCGCCAACAGTTGTTGCCTTCTCACCAAGCTGCTTGCCTATTGTCCTGTAGCCCATCCCAGCCTTGTGCAGGTCTACAATTTTATCCCTGATGTCCTTACACAGCTCTCTGGTCTTGGCCATTGTGGAGAGGTTGGAGTCTGTTTGATTGAGTGTGTGGACAGGTGTCTTTTATACAGGTAACGAGTTCAAACAGGTGCAGTTAATACAGGTAATGAGTGGAGAACAAGAGGGCTTCTTAAAGAAAAACTAACAGGTCTGTGAGAGCCGGAATTCTTACCGGTTGGTAGGTGATCAAATACTTATGCCATGTAATAAAATGCAAATTATTTACTTAAAAATCATACAATGTGATTTTCTGGATTTTTGTTTTAGATTCCGTCTCTCACAGTTGAAGTGTACCTATGATAAAAATTACAGACCTCTACATGCTTTGTAAGTAGGAAAACCTGCAAAATCGGCAGTGTATCCAATACTTGTTCTCCCCACTGTATATAGGATGCTGTATGTAGCATTTTAACATATTAAAACTAAACATAAGAGATAATATTTGTCCAGCCTTTGCTGCTATGCTTGAAAATGTGCAACCCTAATCAAAAAGGATGTAACAACTCCAAATAACAAAAATGTAGCTAGGTTGTTGTAATATTTCAAATTAAAACATGTTTTACATTTTTTTGTACTGCATCACTGGTGCAGTTGAATGCAGCATTGCCGTATGGTGCGCTCTTGTAGTCTTGTAATTGAATAGTCAGCCTAGGCTACTGTTCAAATGTAGCTGTAATAGGCCTACATGTTTCTCCTCTGCATTTTGTTGCAGGCTTAGATTTTTGGTTATTCATTGTCAAGCTTTAAAATCCGAAGCCAGACTGCAACACTTTAGTAGCCTAGCTAGGACTGTGGTTTGTGTCTGTACACTTTACCTATGCTGCATGCTATAAACAGGACACACGAAAGCAGCGCAATGGAAGTTCAACTCATCGATGCTAGCGTATCAGTCTGTAATTTCATGAAGTAGATGACTCAACTGTTGTCTCATTTATACTCGCTTGTGTGTCCTATTGTCCTCTAGGTATCATTTATACGTGCGTGTGAATCCTTTATCTTATAACCTTTTGACAACCAAGATTACATTTTCTGTAGGCTACAGCAATGACCTGTTGGAACCGAAACTTGGCATGGACATTTAGCTTATGGTCTGGTAGAAGATTTGGTCAGTTCCATTTGTGATAAGATGATACAGTGCACTGGCTGGGGCTCGTGTGTAGGTGTGGGTCTGGGAAGAGGGGTGTGGCTGTGTATGGCAATGCACTGCCGTTTGGCGTGCAGCACATTGGCAGTGCTTGCTGTAACTTGAAGTATAGTGCATGATTGGAGGTATGGAATTAATTGACAACCCAAAATCCTTGTGTGAGCCAGATAGAGATGTGTCATTGGCCAGATTCTGTCCACAGGCCTTGTTTGACACATGCTCTAACATACTGTATACAGACATTTTCCCTCTCACTTCACCTGACTCATTATTAGTCTTCTCTGGCTTGTTTCTTGGCATCACCTATAGAATAACAGTGACTTTTACACAAAATCTCTTTTCTTGTTGTCCTCTATTGATGTGAGTCGGTTTCATCTGTGACTGAGTTGTTTTCAATGATTTGGAGCCCTCTACTCCTCCCAGTCTGCTCACTGTTGCTGCTTGCTTATTAATGCCTAGTATCCTATCCTGTCTGAACACTGCCATGGCAAAGGTTAGACTACTGTACCTGTTATCTTTCCGGTCTGACTCCTTCCTCTTTATCTCTCTGCTGATGGCAGAGAAAAATGAGACACACACACATCCACCCCCTTGGCCATCTGCCAGAGCAACAGGCCAGGAGGTCTCGGTGAAGAGCATGAAGGCCAAACAATGCTCAGACTTGTAGACGAGTAAGGAAACAAATCAAGGAACCTCAGACAGTTCTCAAAGTTCAACTTGTTTAATAATACACCTGCCAGTCACCTGCAGACCATCTCCTTACATCTCCTTATATCCTGTCACACACAACATGTCATTGGTCGTACAGAACTATCTATACATTCTCATTGGTCAATAGGGAACATCAGTTCAGTCTTATGACTTGTAGGGATTGATTCATATAACATGTGATGCTGGCTGTGACCATTTTATCACCATCTTGTGACAATCATACTGGATCCCATGATGATGTCTGCCACTGCTCAGGCCGTCTTGTGATCCAGGCTTCAACCTTATGGCCATTGATGCTACCACAGCAACTGCTTTAAATGACTATCCATCCATTAACCAAAGCACAGTGTCTTCTCTACTAAGTTCACCATGAGACCGCAGAATGACCCGCTTCCTGTGAGAGTAAAGAGTTAACACACAGTGCTTTGAGATGTGATGTGTACTACTGATGAATATTTTTGTGTAAATATGTTTCTAGAATATACTTGATATATTATAATCAAGGAAATAGTTCAGGTCCAGGTCTTCAAGCTTCAACACTAAATCCCATCTCTGTAATACCATTAGTGCAGACAGACCTGGGGATTACATCACACACACTGAGGGAGATAACGGTTTTATCACAAATGGCATCCTATTCCCTAAGTAGTGCATCCTATGGTAGGGATTAACATGTGTTTTCGTGAACACTTCACACTTAGCTAAAAAATGTAATGGCAAGACCTTTGAAATTAAAACATTTTCCCCCTATGTGGCACGAATGCAGGCCCTACACAACAGGCCCTACACAAAAAAATCGAATAGCACATTATCCAAACAGATTGTCGCATGCAAGCCTTTAGCCTAGTGGATTTACTTCACACAAAGTTGCCATAAATTCAAAGCACAAACATAACTGACACTGCCATACTGCACACGCGGCCTGAATGCAGTTAACTTCTCTGCGCTACGGATCCCTTTAGCGGGATCATTTTCCTAAACAACCGCTGAATTGCAGGGCGCAAATTATTACTAAAAATATTTATAATCATGCAATCACAAGTGAAATATACCAAAACACAGCTTAGCTTGTTGTTAATCCAACTATCATGTCAGATTTTGAAAATATGCTTTGCAGCGGAAGCAATCCAAGCGTTTGTGAGTGTATCAATCAATGCTACAACAGCTAGCCCCAAATTAGCATGGACACGAAAGTCAGAAAAGCAATAAAATGAATCGCTTACCTTTGATAATCTTTGGATGTTTGCACTCACGAGACTCCCAGTTACACAATAAATGTTATTTTTGTTCGATAAATATTACTTTTATAACAAAAAAACTCCATTTGGGTTGCGCGTTATGTTCAGAAAACCAAAGCCTCGTTCTGTTCGACGAAAATTCCAAAAGTATCCGTAATGTTCGTAGAAACATGTCAAATGTTTTTTATAATCAATCCTCAGGTTGTTTTTAACAAACATAATCGATAATATTTCAACCGGACTGTAACCTATTCAATAAGAGAGAAAAAGAAAATAGAGAGCTACCCCTCTCGCACGCAGGAACTAATCAGAGGACACCTGACTAGTTTTGTAAAATCTCACTCATTTTTCAAAATAAAAGCCTGAAACTATGTCTAAAGCCTGGTCACAGCCTGAGGAAGCCATTGGAAAAGGAATCTGGTTGATACCCCTTTAAATGGAAGAAAGACGGGCCAGGAAACACAGATAAAAAAAAAGAATCACTTCTGGGTTAGATTTCCTCAGGTTTGCGCCTGCAGAATCAGTTTGTTATATTTTGACAGTTTTGGAAACTTTGGAGTGTTTTCTATCCTAATCTGTAAATTATATACATATTCTACGATCTGGACCTGAGAAATAGTCTGTTTACCTTGGGAACGTTATTTAAAAAAATAAATAATAATCTGACCCCTAGCGTCAAGAGGTTTTAATAAACCATACAGGAAACCTCTACAGCATTGGTCACCGATCACTTTTTCTGTGTCAGGTTCACTTTCTGAGTCAAAATGCAAGCCAAGATCTACCGCTCAGATTAAAAAAAAAAAACCTGAGCCTAAGCAACATTAACTTAAAACAATTCTGTTCTACAGTTCTGTAGCAATGAGATTTCTAGTAGGCTATCTGCCGAGTACATTATCACTGAATATTGGCGATGCTTGGATTTCCCTGCCAATGTCGTTCTTCTAAGACCATTTTGAAATTACATTTTAAAAAATTGGGTAAATGATCACACGGATAATAGATAATTTGTTGTATTACTTGTGAGGCACAGCTGAGTGACAATAATTAGCTTCTTTTTTTTTTACTGGACTGATGGCCTGCATCTGATGGTCAGTCTGAGGGGAGGGAGCAGCGGTGAGGCTGCCTCTCCCCCGCTCTCTCTCCCTCTGCTGAGAAACGGGGACAGAGTCTTCCAGATGATGGAGAAACGCAAGTCGCACTGCATTAATTCTGCCTCATGCACCAATTAATGTTGTTAATCCGATATCCAGATAAAGTGAAATATTACTCGATATGAAAAGAGACAAGACGCTAATAATAACAATGCAAGCTTATCAAAACCCTTTGCTATACTCATTCATTGCAGCTGCAGTGCTGGTTGTAGCGTGAGAGGAAGTAGGGAGAATGCACATTTTATGGCTTATAAGTACAAAGTAAATAATTTTCTACTCAATTTTGCCAAATGTTGGAAATATTCTGTCATTTGTTGATTGAGGTTATCTAACAAGCTTAGCAACTTTAATAATTTGACTTTTGTTTGACTGCTGTTACAAAGTTTGTATGATTGGATAATGCTATAGCCTATTCGGGATGCAGTCAAAATGATCATGGCCCAGTTCCAACATCTCCAAATCATACAGCAAATGAGGGTGTTTTTGTTACCAAAAAAGGTGAATGGAGGGCGTTTTCCGGGCCAGGTTGTAGCACTTGTTCACATGCACATAACTACAGTATGGCTCTGATTTATCAATGAAAACATGTATGTGTTGCGTGCGACAGTTTTATAAATCACAATAATTAGCTGAATAGGCAAATCCAAGAATCTCTACGTATGCCAGAATTTAGAAAGACATTTACGCAAATTAGCCCCGGGTCCTTTGAAAAAGACCATGGACATACTTCACAGGACTTGTGTGGAGCAAATCTATCGCCACTAATTGCACTTCAAGATGAATGTGAGTGCTTGGTGGAACATTCAATTCCTTCCGCAATACCATTAAAATGTTGACTAGAGTGCTCGGTTTCTACAAGGAATGTGTATGTGAGCTTCTATAATGTCATCATAACTCATGACTATCAATAAGAACATCCAGAACCTCTGCAATAATAAAGCTGATCTACCCCATAAAAAATAAATATACATACAGTACCAGGAAAAAGTTTGGATACACCTACTCATTCAAGGGATATACTTTTACTATTTTCTACATTGTAGAATAATAGTGAAAACATCAAAACACACCTCCAGGCTGTGTAAGGCCTATTTGACCAAGAAGGAGAGTGTATCAGATGACATGGCCTCCACAATCACCTGACTTCAACCCAATTGAGATGGTTTGGGATGACTTGGACGGCAGAGTGAAGGAAAAGCAGCCAACACGTGCTCAGCATATGTGGGAACTCCTTCAAGACTATTGGAAAAGTATCCCAGGTGACTACCTCATGAAGCTGGTTGAGAGAATGCAAAAAGTGTGCAAAGCTGTCATCAAGGCAAAAGGTGGCTACTTTGAAGAATCTGAAATATAAAATATATTTAGATTTGTTCAACACTTTTTTGGTTACTACATGATTGCATATGTGTTATTTCATAGTTTTGATGTCTTCACTATTATTATAGAATGTAGAAAATTGTAAAAAGAAAAACCCTTGAATGAGTAGGTCTGTCCAAACGTTTGACTGGTAATGTATATATATATAGAGAGAGAGAGAGAAAGGTAACTTTCCGTTACCAGAGAACATAATTTCAAATCAAATCAAATGAAAGTTTATTCTTATTTGATTAGACATTTCCTGGGAACGTAAGGTTAGCTCGATGATCTTGCGCAAACAGACACATGGATATGGATGGAAAATTTGTATACAGTAAATACCTGTACTTGGTTGTGGTCGCAGTTCTTTACAGTCCAACTCTTCCATTTAGTACATGGCAAAATACCAGTGGAAATCCTCAATCTTGCCACAATGTCTATTTCAATTTCAGGACTTTGCTGATAGCTACTTTATTGAGGAAAACTGTACTTACTATGACTGAGATACACTATATATACAAAAGTATGTGGACACCCAATCAAATGAGTGGATTCGGCTATTTCAACCACACCCTTTGCTTACAGGTGTATACAATCGAGCGCACAGCCAGGCAATCTCCATAACCAAACATTGGCAGTAGAATGGCCTTACTTAACTTTCAACATGGCACCGTCATAAGATGCCACCTTTCTAACAAGTGAGTTCCTCAAATTTCTGCCCTGCTAGAGCTGCCCTGGTCCACTGTAAGTGCTGTTATTGTGAAGTGGAAACGTTTAGGAGCAACAATGTCTCAGTCGCAAAGTGGTAGGCCACACAAGCTCACAGAATGGTCCCGCCGAGTGTTGAAGCACGCAGCGCGTAAAAATTGTCTGTCCACGGTTGCAACATTACCTACCGAGTTCCAAACTGCCTCTGAAAGCAACGTCAGCACAATAACTTATTTACTAAAATAGTGATATTGTCAGACAGCATAGGCAGCAGCTCTCTAGATATGAAATGATGACCTTGAATGAAATAATAAAGTCAACACAACAATTTAAATATTTTATTAAAGTAAAGTAATGTGAATAAATTATGTTTAATAAATGATGAGCCATAATGGGCAGTCACTACCATCATGGGATTTGTATTAATTGTTATATTCTGTGTTGTTACAGCATTCAACCCACATAATGCATAAGTGTTTTTAATTTTTAAAAAATTTGTCAAAACCAAAATCGAAAACCGTGGTTACTTTTTAATAATTGAACCGAAACGAAACGACTTCAAAAAAGCACTAATGGCTCAGAGCTACTAGGATGTGATGGTACAGTTTCTGAAGTGAGATGATTCATTCAGTGAGAGGTATGATCAGAGATATCAGCCTTTGAGGCTGTTTTAGACATGAATAGACACTGTGTGTTCCAAATGGCACCCTATTCCCTTTATAGTGCACTACTTTTGACCAGGGTCCATAGGTTTCTGCTCAAAAGTAGTGCACTATATAGGAAATAGGATGCCATTTGGGACATACTCCCAGATGTGCATTTGATGATTGACTGTCATTTCCATGAATATTTCATTGATGATAGACCATGAATATGGATGAATTTCTCTTAATGGAAAAAATGACACACACAAGCTGTGATTCTCTCAATTCCACATTTGGACATGCCTGCTTGATCATATTGAAAAACAAAAAACCCACACGCACGCACATAAACACACACACTAACTCTTTCATCTCTGTTTCTCATACACATGCACACGCACATAACACTCGCTGGCTGAGACTCTGAGATTCACAGTTGAGGTTGGTCTTTCTGGGGTGGGCCTTTTTAGACATTAGATTAGAGGGTAAATGTTAGTTGATGTTGTGTGGTTGGATTTTCACACCAGGGAAATTCTGTCAGAGAAATGTCATACTAAGACATGTCGCTCATGGCTACACACTCCATGCATGCACGCACACACACAGTCTTATATAAGAAACCTTGTGGACACACACAATTCAGTCCCATTCAAAGTCCAATTTCCATAACCCTAAACCTGTCCCTAAACTTAACCCTGACCCTACCCTTAACCCCTATACCTAACCCTAGCTCCTAACCATAACCATAAAACTAACCCTAGCTTCTAACCCTAAACCTAATTCTAATCCTAATACTAATTCTAAACTTAACCCTAAACCCCCTAGAAATAGCATTTGACCTTGTGGGGACTAACAAAATGTTCCCAGTTGGCCACATTTTTGTTTGTTACTATTCTTGTGGGGACTTCTGGTCCCCACAAGTATAGTTAAACATGTCCACCCACCCACACACGCACACGCACACATACACACACACACACACACACACACACACACACAGAGGGAATGAAGCAGATCAGATCTTATCTGTAAATCGAGTTGTTCTGGCAGCGGGATAGATGGTATTCAGTATTCAGTAGGTGCTCTATGCTTGGATAGAACTCATTTCGGCGAGAGAGAGCCTGACGCCCCACTGCGTCTCCCTTTGGCTTACTTTTGTTTTTGTTTTTGTGCTTCTCTAATATTGTTTCCCGGCCCTCTCATTTGAAAGCAATCTGCTTGAATTTACTGCGGCTGTAATAGTATTTTCACCAGCCTGAAAGGTGACCTCAGACTCTCCATACTTATATTATCTATGGTACATCTGTTTATCTGTTTAAAACTGATGGAGAAGTAATCAAAGAACCATGCACTACAGCAGATAAATGGCTAGCCTCAGCCTCTGTTTGTTATTAATGAGGTATGTAAATAGTGTGTATTTATTAGTGGTGCCTCTTTAAGCACATCTGACATTATGGCTCTAATATGGAGCTAGTGGAATACTGTCTCTCCTCCAGCTGCTACCCTTACCATTATTAACATAATCTAGAGATGATTTAGACTAAAAGGTTTAGTTGCAGGTTAGGTTAGGTTAGCATGACTTTCATATACCAAGTGCAACAGGAGGTCATACCTAACAGAAAGCTAGTTTTAAATGGGTTGGAGGGGACTAGTTAACACCCACAAATATAACAATTAAATGTATTTATAGAGTCTGGAGACGTGACTTCAAAATATTGCATAATATTTATTGTCTAGCCGTGTTCTATTTCAAACATGGACATATAGTACATTTGAACTAATAAACAGTAGCAGGAGCTGTATATCAGTATGTTAACACTGCAGAGGGGTACATGTCATGGAGCGTACACCATCTGTGGTGAAAATCACTTCTGACTAACTCGTCTTGCTGCACACACTCATGGACACATTCAAACACTCACTCATACACACATACTGAAACCTTGTTCTTATGTTGTCACTGCAAACACCCATTAGTAATTAGTATTGTATTTAGTATTTTTATTAGGATCTCCATTAGCTGTTGCCAAGGCAGCCACAAAACAACATATAACAACAAAACAATAGCCTACATCATGAATAAAATAATACATCACATAATACATTGTGCACTATACACATTTACACTGCTCCACCATTACAAATGTACAATATAACATTTATAATATTACAGCAGTACAATACTACAATATTCCAATATGTGGGTGTGTATAGAGTGTGTGTGCCAGAATATGTGTATTTGAATGTGTGTGTGTGTGTGTGTGTGTGTCTTCACAGTTCGCATTGGGCCGTGAGGTGTTGTTTTATCAGTTTTTTTAAATCACATTTTACTGCTCGCTTAAGTTACTTGATGTGGAAGAGAATTCCATGTAGTAATGGCTCTATGTAGTACTGTGCAATTCCCAGCCTCTGTTCTAGCCTTAGGGACTGTGAAGAGATCCCTGGTGGTATGTCTTGTGGGGTATGTATGGGTGCCTGAGCTGTGTGCCAGTAGTTTGAACAGACAGCTCGGAGCTTTCAACACATCAATACCTGTCACAAAGACAAGCAGTGATGCAGTCAATCTCTCCTCTACTTGAGCCAGGAGAGATTCACATGCATGTCATTGATGTACATTTAAGGGCCAGCCATGCTGTTCTGGGCCAACTGTAATTTTCCTATGTCCTTCTTAGCAGCACTTGACCATATAACTCAAATCAAATCAAATTGTATTTGTCACATGCGCCGAATACAGGTGTAAACCTTACAGTGAAATGCTTACTTACAAGCCCTTAACCAAAAATGCAGTAACTGGACAGTAATCCAGGTGTGATAAAGCTAGGACCTGCAGGACTTGTTTGGTTGATTGTGATGTCAAGAAAGCAGAACAGTGCTTTATCGCGGACAGACCTTTTCCCATATTGGCAACCGTTGCATCAATATGTTTTGACCATGTCAGTTTACAATCTAGGGTTACACCAATAAGTAGTCTTCTCAACTTGCTCAATTGACCCATTATTCATTACAATATTTTAATTAGGTTTAGGGATAAGAGAGTGATATGTCCCAAATACAACGCTTTTAGTTTTTGATAGTGTGTGCAAAGCTGTCATCAAGGCAAAGGGTGGATACTTTGAAGAATCTAAAATATATTTAGATTTGTTTAACATTTTTTGTTTACTACATGATTCCATGTGTTATTTCATAGTTTTGATGTCTTCACTATTATTCTGCAATGTAGAAAATAGTCAAACAAAGAAAAACCCTTGAATGAGTACAGTAGGTGTGTCCAAATGTTTGACTGGTACTGTATATTTAGGACTAGCTTATTGACTAGCATCAGCCAGATGAGCTCAACATGGTCATCACCAGAGCACCAGTAGATGTAGACCATAGCTCAGGGCTATAGGAGTATCTGAAATGGGCCCTACTATCATACATCTCATACGGGACTCACTACACTGGATAGAGCTATGCAGAGCAGAGAGGTCCAGTTCATTAATCCTGGGGGAGTCGTAAAGCTGTCAACGCCACTCCACTGGCTTCCCCCATAAAGCTGATTTGTGGTGTGGCTCATCAGCAAGCCCTCAGTCTCCGTAATGACAGATTCATCACGCTGTTCTAATCAGTCCTGAACAGGAAACCAACAGAGAGTAATTAGATCATTGTGACTCTCAAGAGGTGCTTGGTGAATAAAATCATTAATTTGTTGCCATTTCACTAGTTCCTACCATTTATTACTTCATACCGTAACTGGGGTCCAGAGCTGTTTCTTTTCCTGACCAGGCAACATCCTATCCTTGATGGTATTTATAACCTCAGGGCGAGCTCGTGCTGCTAACCTACACTAAAACAGGAACTACTCTTTCCTCCTGTCACCATCATCCTGGGATACCAGGAGGTGTATAAAAGGAAGTGTCATAATAAGGGTGAAGGGGAAGTGTTGTGGGGTGTTGGACTTGTGACCGCAGGGGCCTGGGGAGTTCAGGTTACGGTCAGGCATGTATGAATAGTAGATATATGGTAACGAGCGGTATGGAAATGGGAGAGTAAGTCAACTTGTGTTAGGGAGTCTGTCTGAGGCCAGAGATGAATAATATAAAAATGCACTGTAATGGGTGCACGATCAAGGCTGGGACACTAGAGGAGAGGGAGGGAGGGAGGATAGACGGACGGACGGACGGACGGACGGACGGACGGACAGACAGACAGACAGACAGACAGACAGACAGACAGACAGACAGACAGAGAATGAGAGAGAGCAACAGCAAAGCAGACTGACTGACAGACAGAGAATGAGAGAGAGCAACAGCAAAGCAGACTGACTGACAGACAGAGAATGAGAGAGAGCAACAGCAAAGCAGACTGACTGACAGACAGAGAATGAGAGAGAGCAACAGCAAAGCAGACTGACTGACAGACAGAGAATGAGAGAGAGCAACAGCAAAGCAGACTGACTGACTGACTGAGAATGAGAGAGAGCAACAGCAAAGCAGACTGACTGACTGAGAATGAGAGAGAGGAACAGCAAAGGTTAAGTTCACCGTATTTGTCAACATGATTTCAGTAGCTAGCTTTTTCTCTTATTTCCTTGTTCCAATAGAATGCCATCTTAGTGTCGGTGGCTTTGTGCTGCACCCAAACGTCTGTCTGTTTCTCATGTGTTCTGAGGGAAGCCAATTCCTTCACAATCAATGGAGATGGCACAAAAGTATTGTGGACACTGGCCTGCAATTCAGCAGAAAGTTGACAGCGTTTTTTTTTGCCTGAAGCTTATGGGTGCACGGGTCGGCAACTAAACCATTTACACAGCATAAGTGTGTGTGTGTGTGTGTGTCTGTAAGAGAGAGAGAGAAAAATAAATGGAGAGAGAGAATGTGTGCGAGCAGCCAAACAAATAGCTGACTCTGTAGTCCTCCAGGCAAAATGAGGTTACTTCTCCAGTGAAGTTGTCCAATAAAGTATGCAATGAAGTTAGGGTCACAGCAAGACAGGAGTCACAGCTTATCACTTTAGCGTGTGAGAGAGAGAGAGAGAGAGAGAGAGAGAGAGAGAGAGAGAGAGAGAGAGAGAGAGAGAGAGAGAGAGAGAGAGAGAGAGAGAGTTAGAGAGATGCCTGTGTGTGCAGTGTCCATTTGTGTGTGTGTGTGAGAGAGAGAGAGAGAGAGAGATGCCTGTGTGTGCAGTGTCCATTTGTGTGTGTGTGTGTGTGTGTGTGTGTGTGTGTGTGTGTGTGTGTGTGTGTGTGTGTGTGTGTGTGTGTGTGTGTGTGTGTGTGTGTGTGTGTGTGTGTGTGTGTGTGTGTGTGTGTGTGTGTGTGTGTGTGTGTGTGTGTGTGTGTGTGTGTGCCTGTGTGTGCATCTACAGCGTGCCTTTTCTCTCCTCTATATATCCATTCTGCTCCGTTGGGACAGCCCACGCCACCATATTACATTTCCAGGGTTATTGCTTCAGCCCATCTCATCACTCCCCATCTCTCCCTTAAAAATCCCCACATAATGTTGATCTAAGAAGAGGCTTTAATATCACCCTCCCCTCAGGGTCCCACTGAGGTTAATTCAATGCAAACAACATTAACAGTGAACATGTCAATAGTGAAAATATTACAGGCTGTAATAGGGTCTTAGTGTCAATACAGAGAGGTCCTCAGAGGGCTGGAGGATTCATTCAGAGTGACAAGTGCTTCAGCCATCGACCACATCAATACTCATTTACATATTAAATAATGAAGGGTTCAGTTGATATTAGTGCTGTGCAATTTGTGCTTTTTGAGGTCAGTTCAGTTTCGGTTAGATTATTTAAAAAATAATCACGGTTTTCAATTTCGGTTTCAATATTTTTTTTATGTGCATTATGTGGGTTGAATGCTGTAACAACACAGATTAAAACAATTAATACAAGTCCCATGATGTTAGTAACTGCCCATAACCATAATTTATTCACATTACTTTATTAAAATATTTCAGTTGTTGTGTACATTACATTTGTTTAATTTTGGTGACTTTATTATTTAATTCCAAGTCACCATCTCATCTCAATAGAGCTGCTGCTTATGCTGTCTGACAAAATCCCTATTTTAATAGGCCTAGTTCTTCAAAGTAAATAAGGAATACTTTTATGACTGCTGAATTCCAACTTTTAATCACTTAGATCAGCTATTCCCAAATTGGAGCACTGTGGTATGCAGAATGCCGTATTTGTTAAGTGCATGTATATTTCCAACGGGGCTATACATTTGGGTGAGGTTTTTTTCTCGCCTGAGTAGCCTCGTTTCACTGCCCCCCCCAAAAATGTAACCATTTAGCAAAATAACAACATAATGTCAAATACAGGTAGCCTTGTCAAATAATTAACATCCAATCACATTAATCGTTACTCTCTCGCGGGAAACCTTCACTCTTGCGCAAACATTTAGAAACAAAACATGACAATTTGAAAAATAAGCCACGGGAGTTTTTTGAGTGAGCCTAAAGAAGACTTTCGAGTAGTAAGACATGCATAAAAGCAACAATAATAAGAAGTGGCTAGAGGCATCTTGTATGGTGAGCTACCGAGTGGCAATGACAGGCAAGCCCCATACTATTGTGGAGGACTTAATTCTTCATTCTGCTGTGGATATGGCGGGACAATGCTGGGGGAAAAGGACAAAAAAACTATACGGACACTCTTCATCAAACAACATTGTTTCACGACGCATCAGTGACATAGCAGGAGATGTTTAGAAACAATTAGTGCTTTGCATACAAGCCAGTGAATTATATGCGTTACAGCTGGATGAGTCAACAGATGTGGCGGGCCTGGCACAGCTCCTGGTATATATCCGTAATGTTTATGGAGGGTCAATTAAGGAAAACATCCTCTTCTGCAAACCACTGGAAACCAGGACAACATAATAAAATATTTTTTTTAAGTACCGGAGAGCTTTGTGACATCAAATGGACTTTGGTGGTCAAGATGTGTTGGTATCTGTACTGATGGCGCAAAAGCCATGACAGGGATACATAGTGGAGTGGTAACGCACATGCAAGCAGTTGCTCCCAATGCCACTTGGGCACACGGCAGCATCCACCGAGAGGCTCTTGCTGCCAAGGGAATGCCTGACAGGTTGAAATATGTTTTTGACACTACAGTGAAAATGTTTAACTTTGTTAAAGCAAGGCCCCTGAACTCTCGTGTATTTTCTGTTACATTTTTTGACGCTGGAGAGATAAAGCAGGTACGGGGAGTCAAACATTTACCTTCTTATGGCTGCAGCCCGACGTCGGTACACTTATGACAACAGCCACTTCAAGTGCAGAGCGCGAAATTCAAAAGATATTTTTTTTAAATATTTAACTTTCACACATTAACAAGTCCAATACAGCATATGAAAGGTACACATCTTGTGAATCCAGCCAACATGTCCGATTTTTTAAATGTTTTACAGGGAAGACGCAATATGTAACTCTATTAGCTAACCACATTAGCAAAAGACACCACTTTTTTTACTCCACCAGTTTTTTACTCCATCAGTAGCTATCACAAATTCGACCAAATAAAGATATAAATAGCCACTAACCAAGAAACAACTTCATCAGATGACAGTCTGATAACATATTTATTGTAAAGCATATGTTTTGTTAGAAAAATGTGCATATTTCAGGTATAAATCATAGTTTACATTGCAGCTACAATCAGACATTGCACCGAAAGCAGCCATAATAATTACAGGCACCAACGTCAAATACCTAATTACTCATCTTGAAACATTTCTGAAAAATACATAGTGTACAGCAAATGAAAGACAGGCATTTTGTGATTCCAGCCAATATTTCCGATTTATTATGTGTTTTACAGCGGAAAAAAAATGTAGCGTTATATTAGCTTAGCACAATAGCCAGAAACACTTGGGCGCCGACGACTACGACAGATATATGAAATAGCATCATAAAATGTTTCTTACTTTTGGTGATCTTCCATCAGAATGTTGGACAAGGTGTCCTTTGTCCAGAACAGTCGTTGTTTGGAATTAGAACGGCAACTTTCCGGGTGGCACGACACTCTCCATGTCAACAAACGGAAGAGAACGGAACACGGCAAAACTCCCGAAAAAAATTCAATAATCTGATGAAACTATATTGAAAAAACATACTTTACGATGATATGGTGACATGTATCAAATAAAATCAAAGCCGGAGATGGTAGTCGCCTATAACGGCAGCTAAACAAAAGGCAATCCCACTGTCCACCTCGCGCTCTTCAGAGTACCGAAAATGGGGGACACGTCATTCCAAGATGATGTGTTCCATCTCAGACCAAGATAATCACCTCATTTCTTCTCTCACAGCCTCTTGACACCCAGGGGAAGGTGTATGACGTGCATGTATACTAATAGGTCTCGTGCCCATTTATAGGCAGGAAGAAGAACAGAGCATCGATTTCAGACTTTCCACTTCCTGGTCAAGAAGTGTGCTGCAGAATGAGTTCTGTTTCACTCAGAGAAATAATTCAAACGGTTTTAGAAACTAGATAATGTTTTCTATCCAATAGTAATAATAATATGCATATTGTACGAGCAAGAATTGAGTACGAGGCCGTTTGAAATGGGCACCTTTTATCTGGCTACTCAATACTGCCCCTTGCAGCCCAAACAGGTTAATAAAGAATGGACAAGAACAGCGTCAGCAAAGTAATAATACAGACAAAAACAATACAATGCAGCAGCAGGGAACAGAGCTGGGGAACTGACAAATATAGGGGAGGAAATGAACAGGTGATAAGTGAGTCCAGGTTAGTCCAATAACATTGATGTGCGTGAAGAGGGAAGGCAGGTGTGTTTAATAAATGGCAGGAGTGAGTGATGCAGGGCAAACTGCCGCCCTCAAGCGCCAAGGGGAGGGAAGAGCGGGAGCAGACGTGACATTTTCTGCATTATGCAATGATATGGTCAGCGACCATGTAACGCTTTTACAACATACAAAAGTGCGCTGGTTATCAAGGGGCAAAGTTTGACACTTTTTCTTAAATTGAGAGAACAGCTTAAAGTTTTCTTTAATAACCATGATTTCCACTTGTCTGATGATGATGAGTTTCTTACACGACTGGCCTATCTGGGTGATGTTTTTTCTCCCCTGAATGATCTGAACCTAGGATTTTAATTTAAAAAATATATATTTAACCTTTATTTAACCAGGTAGGCCAGTTGAGAACAAGTTCTCATTTACAACTGCGACCTGGCCAAGATAAAGCAAACCAGTGCGACAAAAAACAACACAGAGTTACACATAGGATAAACGAAAGCACAGTCAATAACACAATATAAAATCTATATACAGTGTGTGCAAATGGAGTAAGGAGGTAAGGCAATAAATAGGCCATAGTAGCGAAGTAATTACAATTTAGCATATTAGTGATAGATGTGCAGATGATGATGTGCAAGTAGAAATACTGGAGTGCAAAAAGAGTGCAAAAGATCAAATAAGTTAATAAAAACAATATGGGGATGCGGTAGGTAGTTGGGTGGGCTATGTACAGATGGGCTATGTACAGCTGCAGTGATCGGTAAGCTGCTCAGAGATAGCTGATGCTTAAAGTTAGTGAGGGAGATATAAGTCTCCAACTTCAGCGATATTTGCAATTTGTTCCAGTCATTGGCAGCAGAGAACTGGAAGGAAAGGCTGCCAAAGTGGGTGTTGGCTATGGGGATGACCAGTGAGATATACCTGCTGGAGCGCGTGCTACGGGTGAGTGTTGTTATGGTGACCAGTGAGCTGAGATAAGGCGGAGCTTTACCGAGCAAAGACTTATAGATGACCTGGAGCCAGTGGGCATGGCGACGAATATGTAGCAAGGGCCAGCCGACGAGAGCATATAGGTCGCAGTGGTGGGTAGTATATGGGGCTTTGGTGACTAAACGGATGGCACTGTGATAGACTGCATCCAGTTTGCTGAGAAGAGTTTTGGAGGCTATTTTGTAAATGACATCGCCGAAGTCGAGGATCGGTAGGATAGTCAGTTTTACGAGGGTATGTTTGGCAGCATGAGTGAAGGAGCCTTTGTTGCGAAATAGGAAGCCAATTCTAGATTTATATTTGGATTGGAGAAGCTTAATATGAGTCTGGAAGGAGAGTTTACAGTCTAGCCAGACACCTAGGTATGTGTAGTTGTCCACATATTCTAAGTCAGAACCGTCCAGAGTAGTGATGCTAGTCGGGCAGGCGGGTGCGGGCAGCGATCGGTTGAAGAGCATGCATTTAGTTTTACTAGTGTTTAAGAGCAGTTGGAGGCCATGGAAGGAGTGTTGTATGGCATTGAAGCTCGTTTGGAGATTGCAGGGACTCTCCGCAACTATATTCAATGTGCGGGATAAAATTGAGGCTATGATTAAGAAGTTGGAGCACTTTTCTGTCTGCATTAATAAGGACAACACACAGGTCTTTCCATCATTGTATGATTTTTTTGTGAGCAAATGAACTCAAGCTTAACTTCTCTAGGGTAGGGGGCAGCATTTTCACGTTTGGATGAAAAGGAAACCCATATTCAACTGCCAGTTACTCATCTCCAGGAGATAAGATATGCATAGTATTAGTAGATTTGGATAGAACTCTCTGAAGTTTCTAAAACTGTTTGAATCATGTCTGTGAGTATAACAGAACTTATTTAGCAGGCGAAACGCCGAGGACAAACCATTCAGATTTTTGTTTTTTAGGTCACTCTTTTCAATGATATTTCATTGGGAAACCAGATTTTTAAGCAAATTGCTTGCAGTTCCTACGGCTTCCACTAGATGTCAACAGTCACGAGAAATAGGTTGAGGTTATTCCTTTGTGTAATGAAGAAATACGGCCATCTTGAAGTCGAGGCACTCCAGTTGTTCTGTACATGCGCTTCAATCAAACAGAAGGCATGCAACATTTCGTTTTAGTCCTGTATTGAACACAGATCATCCCGTCTTCAATTTTATTAACGTTAAAAAATACCTAAAGTTATATTACAAAAGTAGTTTGACATTTTTTGGCAAAGTTTACAGTTAACCTTTGATATATTTTGTCGTCATGTTTAAGCAAGTTGAAACCGGTGTTTTTCTGGAGCAAACGCGCCAAATAAATGGACATTTTGGATATTTATCGACGGAATTAATCGAACAAAAGGACCTTTTTGTGATGTTTATGGGACATATTGTAGTGGCAACAACAGAAGCTCGTCAAAGGTAAGGCATGAATTATATTTTTAATTCTGCGTTTTGTGTCGCGCCTGCTGGGTTGAAATGTTTTCTCTCTTTTGTTTACTATAAGTGCTATTCTCAGATAATAGCATCGTATGCTTTCGCTGAAAAGCCTATTTGAATTCTGACATGTTGGCTGGATTCACAATCATTGTCGCTTTAATTTGGTATCTTTTATGTGTGATTTAATGATTTAATCTCTGCATTTTCTCAGGCTTTTTGCCAAGTGAGACAGTAGCGTCTTGCCTAAACTCAGATTTTTGGATATAAATCTGAACTTTACCGAACAAAAAATACATGTATTGTGTAACATGAAGTCCTATGAGTGTCATCTGATGAAGATTATCAAAGGTTAGTGATTCATTTAATCTCTATTTCTGCTTTTTGTTAATGCTCTCTTTAGCTGAAAAAATGGCTGTCTTTTTCTGGCTCATACCTAACATAATCGTTTGGTGTGTTTTCGTCGTAAAACCTTTTTGAAATCGGACACTTTGGCTGGATTTACAAGTGTAGCTTTAAAATGGTGTAAAATACTCGTATGCATGAGAAATTTAAATGATGGGATTTCTGTTGTTTTGAATTTGGCGCCCTGCAGTTTCACTGGCTGTTGACGAGGTGGGACGCTACCATCCCACATACCCTAGAGAGGTTAAAGACAATGTCAAATGTGATATAGCAAAGCACCTGAGTGAACTGGGTATACAATTACGCAGGTACTTTCCCTAAACGGACGACACAAACAACTGGATTTGTTATCCCTTCAATGCCATGCCTCCAGTCCACTTACCGATATCTGAACAAGAGAGCCTCATTGAAATTGCAACAAGCAGTTCTGTGAAAATTGAATTTAAAGCAACTGCCAGATTCTGGATAGGGATGCGCTCAGAGTTTCTTGCCTTGGCAAATCGCGCTGTTAAGACACTGATGCCCTTTGCAACCACATACCTATGTGAGAGTGGATTCTCGGCCATCACTAACATGTAAATACAGGCACAGACTGTGTGTGGATTTTTTTTTAAGACTGATACTCTCTCCAATACAACCCATCATTGCAGAGTTGAGTGCATCCTTTCAAGCACACCCTTCTCATTAACATGTGGTGAGTTATTCAACATTATTAATGAAAAAATAAGGTTTTATATATAAGATGGTTGCATAAAGAGCAAAATTATTATTAATTATTATTGATTATTATTATATTAATATTTGTGCCCTGTTCATGTAAGAGCTCTTTGTCACTTCCCATGAGTCGGGTTGTGACAAAAACTCACACTCATTCTTATGTTTAATAAATGTATCGTATAGTGTGTTTGTGGCAGGCTTACACTGACCCTGGTGCTAGAGGGGGTACCAGCTGGAGGTTGAATGTTTGAAGGGGTACAGGACCATAAAAAGTTTGGGAACCACTGACTTAGATCCTGTGTTTTCAGGTAGAGATACCTTGTGAAGAAATGTCTATCTATCCCTGTTGATCACACATTCTTCTCCATCTTCTATATCAAAAGATATGCCTCTCCTTAATGCAACCGCTGTGTCATATTTCCCCCAAAAATTACGGAAAAAGCAAACCATGCAATAATCTGAGTACGGCGCTCAGAGACCAACACAACCCAAGCAGATATCCGCCATGTTGGAGTCAACATAAGTCAGAAATAGCATTATAAATATTCACTTACCTTTGATGATCTTCACTCCCAGGAATCCCAGTTCCACAATAAATGTTTGACTTGTACCATAAAGTTCATAATTTATGTCCAAATACCTCCTTTTGTTAGCGCGTTTGGTAAACAAATCCAAACTCACGATGCGCATGCAAGTCCAGCGGAAAGTACGGACGAAAAGTCCAAAAAGTTATATTACAGGTCGTAGAAACATGTCAAACAAAGTATAGAATCAATTTTTTGGATATTTTTAACAGAAATCTACAATAATCTTCCAACCGGAGAATTCCTTTGTCTTCAGAAAAGCAAATGGAACAGAGCTAGCTCTCACGTGAACGAACGTCACGAGCACTAAGCATTCTGGCAGACCTCTGACTCATTCCCCTCTCATTCGGCCCCACTTCACAGTAGAAGCATCAGACAAGGTTCTAAAGACTGTTGATATCTAGTGGAAGCCGTAGGAAATGCAAATGACCCATATCCCACTGTATCTTCAATGGGGAATGAGTTGAAAAACGACCAACCTCAGATTTCCCACTTCCTGGTGGATTTTATCTCAGGTTTTTGCCTGCCATATGAGTTCTGTTATACTCACAGACATCGTTCAAACAGTTTCAGAAACTTCAGACTGTTTTCTATCCAAATCCACTAATAATATGCATATATTAGCAACTGGGACTGAGTAGCAGTCCGTTTACTCTGGGCACGCTTTTCATCCAAACGTGAAAATGCTGCCCCCAATCCATAAAGAAGTTTTTAACAGGCAATCTAGCTGACAATTGGAAACGTTTCAAGCAGAGATTCAATATCTACCTGTCAGCCAGTGGAGCAGGGGGAGATGATGATAAATTAAAAGCTTCCATTTTTCTGCATATTATTGGGCATTTACAATAGTTTTCAGCAAGACGAGGAAAGCTTGACATTGACCGTGCTAATTGCTAAATTTGAGGAGTACTTTGTACCAAGCCAGAATGTCACGTTTGAGAGATACAAGTTTTTCTCTCATGATCATGAACAGGGACTCAGTTTTAACCAGTATTTTGCTGAGCTCAACACACTGAGCAAAACGTGTGAATTTGAAAATCTGAAAGACTCACTAGTGAAAGACAGGATAGTCTGTGGCATACCTGATAATGGACTTAAGGAGAGATTGCTGCGTTAGCAAGATTTAACTTTGGATATAGCAGTGAATATGTGTCGAGCAGCTGAAACCACCAGAGCACAAGCTAAAGAGCTGTGCAGGGATGAGACATCAGTGCATGCAATAAAAAAGAGGGGAGCACCACACACAACGCCATACAAAACAAAAACAAGCAAAAGAGAGAAATTAAAACACTACATGTGGAAAATGTGGATTTATCCACAAGCCCAAAAATTGCCCTGCATATGGCAAATCATGTAACAACTGTGGGGAAAATAATCATTTCTCAAAATGCTGCAAAGCTGAGGCTACAAAGAAAAAAGTTCACACAGTCGAGGAGGAGATTGAAGAATTCTTTGTTGATTCTGTGGAGATATGCAATGCAGTAAATGCTGAATGAATTGTGCCATTGACTGTGATTGAAACTATAATACCATTCAAACTTGATACTGGAGCTCAGGTAAACCTGTTGTCGCTGGATGACTACAAAACACTGAAGGTGAAGAGCAAAATACACCCGGTGAAAATTAAGGTTACTGGTTATACTGGGGAGAACGCACCAGTCAAAGGTAGCTGCATAGTAACTTTACAGCACAAAGGAAAACAGTTCAGAGCACAGCTGCTTATCGTGGAAAAGAGTGTACAGCCTATTCTAGGAATCAATGCATGTGAAAAGCTCAATTTGTTGAAAAGAGTGTATGTAGTGACATCACAGACTGAAAATGACCAAGAATCGCTACTGGCTGAGTATGAGGATGTGTTTGAGGGTCTTGGATGTTTACCAGGAAAACACAAAATATGTACTGATGATAAAATTACTCCAGTTGTGCATGCATGCAAAAAATCTATTTGAACTGAGGAAAAAGCTCAAGGGGGAAGTCGTACACGTGGAAAAGATGGACATCATCACAACAATGGATGAACCTACAGACTGGGTAAGCTCACTGGTTATTGAGGTGAAAAAGAACGGCGATCTCAGGATATGTCTAGACCCGAGAGATCTCAAAAAAGCAATCAAGAGTGAGCATTTCAAGTTGCCAACCAGAGAAGAGATGTCGCAGTTTGCTGGAGCAAAGTGGTTCAGTAAGCTTGATGCCTCATCAGGATTCTGGCAAATGAAGCTACATGATGCAAGCTCAAGGCTATGCACATTCAACACACCTGAGGGCAGGTACAGATTTCTTTGTCTACCATATGGGATTCTCTCACTGCCAGAGGTCTACCACAAGACAATCCACATGCTCTTCGAGCACATTCCTGGAGTGGAGACCATGATGCATTACATCATCGTCTGGGCGTTCACAAAAGAAGAACACGCCGCGAGAGTGAGACAAGTGCTAGACCTGACACGGTAAGTCAACCAAAAACTAAACAAGGACAAATGCGAGTTTGGTGTGAAAACACTTACCTTCGTAGAAGATGTATTTCAGAGGATGGAGTCAAACCAGACCTGAGGAAAACATCAGCCATCAACAACATGGAGCGCCCCAAGAACAAGGATGACGTGAGACGCTTCATGGGCATGATCCCCTACCTTGCAAAGTTCATACCTCAACTGTCAGCACAGTCCGCTCCACTCAGATGTCTTCTGGAACAGAAAAATGAATGGGAATGGTCCCATGAACAGGAAAACTGCTTCAAAAACCTAAAGAAGACAATCACAGAAGAGCCAGTGCTCAGGTTCTATGATCCAGAGAAAAGCACAAGGATTTCTGCAGACGCGTCACAGTTTGGCCTGGGAGCAGTTCTTCTGCAACGGCATGACGACAAATGGCAACCCGTCGCTTATGTGTCCAGAGCCTTGACAGGCGCAGCGACAAGGTATGCACAAATAGAGAAAGAACTACTGGCTAGCACATACGCTTGCGAAAGGTTTCACTAATACGTCGACGGACGAGACTTCGAAGTAGAAACTGACCACAAACCATTGGTGTCAATGATGTCTAATCCACTGAATGATTGTCCAATGAGAATCCAGAGAATGTTGATCAGACTGCAAAAGTATGATGTGAAGATGATCTATACCCCGGGAAAGTTCATGTTTGCCGCCAACACTCTTTCTTGAGTAGTCGACAAGAAAGAGAGCTTCGACACACAGAAAAACACTGAGATTCAGGCCTACGTCGACATGATCGTAGCATCACCTCCTGTGTCTTCTGAGAGAATGGAGCAGATCAAAAGAGAGTCCACAGCTGACCAAACAATGACAGAGTTGAAAGAAACCACACTGATAGGATAGCCCGCAGAGAAAAATAACTGTCCAAGGAGAATACAGGATTACTGGATGTGCAGAGCAGAGCTCACCATTGTCGATGATATAGTGTTCAAAGGCAACAAGATTGTCATTCCCATAACACTACGCAAAGAAATGCTACAGAAAATACACGAGGGACACTTGGGTGAGGAAAAATGCAAACGACGAGCACGAGAAGTAATGTACCGGCCAAGAATGAACCAGGAAATCAATCAGACCACTGCTTCATGTGAACTGTGTTTGACCTACAGGCCAAAGCAGCAAGCAGAGCCGCTAATGCCTCATCCAGTACCCAACAGACCCTACTACAAAGTTGGAGTTGACCTTTTTGATTGCAATGGCAAAAGTCACATTGTTGTTACTGACTACTACTCAAACTACCCTGAAGTAGCAACACTGCCAACTACCTCTAGCAAAGCTGTAATCACCTACCTGAAATCAGTCTTTGCAAGACATGGGGTTGCGTCTTAACGTTATAGCGAGACAGCGCCCAAAATCAGGGCGGAAAATACGTCTAAACATTTGACAGAAATACGAAATAACATCATAAATGGTTCTTACTATTTGATGAGCTTCCATCAGAATCTTGTACAAGGTGTCCTTAGTCCAGAATAATCGTTGTTCGGTTGTAGAATGTCCTCTTCATCTGTCGATTTAGCAACCAAAGCTAGCCATGTGGCGCAGGAGTGTCCAACTCACCATAATTCAAAACAAAGAAAAGGCCGAAAATCGCAATAAACTGATATATACTGATATAACTCGGTTTAAAATAACTACTTTCATGATGTTTTTAACACATATATCAAATAAAATCAGAGCCGGATATATCTAAAGTCTACAACAAAAGCTTTTCAGAACGCAATCTAGAGGTCCTTCTCGCGCCATGCTGAACAATGAAAAGACTGGTCACGTCATTCCAAGAGGTCTTATTCGGCCTCAGATAAAGCTATACACCCCATTCCACCTCTTACTGCCTATTGACATCTAGTGGAAGGCATATGCAGTGCATGTAGACCCATAGATTTCATGCAAATTAATAGGATGGCCCTGGAACAGAGCCCCCGATTTCAGAATTTTCAGTTCCTGACAGGAAGTTTGCTGCAAAATGAGTTCTGTTTTACTCACAGATATAATTCAAACTGTTTTAGAAACTAGAGAGTGTTTTCTATCCAATAGTAATAATAATATGCATATTGTACGAGCAAGAATTGACTAAGAGGCTGTTTAATTTGGGAACGATTTTTTACAAAGTGAAAACAGCGCCCCCCATATTGACAAAAGGTTAACCTGTTGGGGATGGGGGCGCTGTTTAGACTATTTATGCTAATTTGGCTAATTTTTTAAACGGCTTCCCACAAAATCCTTGATCGTACAATATGCATATTATTATTATTATTGGATAGAAAACAGTCTATAGTTTCTATAGGAGTTGAAATTTTGTCTCTAAGTGGAACAGAGCCCATTCTACAGCAATTTCCCTGACATGGAGTCAGATTTGAGAAATGTTGGCCACTCTTCTGAAGTCATTTAAAAGGGCACTGTCGTTGCTATGACTATACGGACACTTCTTACGTCTTCCCCTGGATGCCTTTACGTGATGACGATTCCAACGGGGTCGATTGCGCGTTCACAGGCCCTACAAATGAAAAAACCCTGAAGCTAGTCATTCTTTGGGAGCTGCGTCATGAGCCTAGAGGACACCGGCGCGCACCTGTTCCAAGCGTTAGTTTAGCCTGTTATATTTCTCCGGTCATCTTTTCACTCGTTATAGGAGTTAAAAACATCATAAGGTAGTTAATTTAAAGCGTTTTATAGCAATTTATATCCGTTTAGTGCGATTTTGGGACATTTATTTTTGCAACGATGTGAAAAGTTGGGCACGCTTTTCAGTTCATCCCGAACGCAGTTGACATTTCCACATGGCAAGAGGACAGCTTTCCACCAAAAGACGATTTCTCCCAAGAAAGGATCCTTTGCCCAAGATACTGATGGAAGAACAGCTCAAGGTAGGACATTTTTATTATGATAAATCGTGTTTCTGTCGAAACATTTTAGTGGCTTAGGACGCCATGTTTTTTGACGTAGCTTCGCTTGGCGCAAACTGTATTGAAAAGTAAGGATAAATTAAAAAATGTAATAACGCAATTGTATTAAGAATTAAATTGTCTATCAATCCCTGTCCACCCTATATTTTTTAGTCACGTTTATGAGTATTTATGTATAAGAGTAGATCACTGTCTAAGTGGCGCAAGGACATTTTCTGACCAGCTGAGCTACATTTCACATTGTCTAACCATGATTTTGGTGGCTAAATATAAACATTTTCGATCAAACTCTATATGGATTGTGTAATATGATGTTACAGGAGTGTCATCTGAAGAATTCTGAGAAGGTTAGTGAAAAAATTAATATATTTTTGGCGATGTTGACGTTATCGCCCACTTTGGCTAGAATCAATGCTGGGCTGCTATGTGCTATGTGCTATGCTAATATAACGATTTATTGTGTTTTCGCTGTAAGACACTTAGAAAATCTGAAATATTGTCTGTATTCACAGGATCTGTGTCTTTCGATTCGTGTATGCTGTGTATTTTTACGAAATGTTTGATGATTAGTAGTTAGGTAAACACGTTGCTCATTGTAATTATTCTAGTCCATTTGTGATGGTGGGTGCAATTGTAACCTATGCCATCTACCTGAAATATGCACTTTTTTCTAACAAAACCTATCCCATACCATAAATATGTTATCAGACTGTCATCTAATGAGTTTTTTTGTTGGTTAGGGGCTATAAATATCTTAGTTTAGCCGAATTGGTGATGGCTACTGGTGTTGGTGGACAAATAAAAGATGGTGGATTATGCTAATGTGTTTTTAGGTAATAGATGTACATCTTTACATATTGTGTCTTCCCTGTAAAACATTTTAAAAATCGGAAATGTTGACTGGATTCACAAGATCTGTGTCTTTCATTAGCTGTATTGGACTTTAATGTGTGAAAGTTAAATATTTAAAAAAAAAAATTTTTTTGAATTTCGCGGCACTGGTTTTTCAGTGGGGGGGGGGGGGGGGTGTGCCGCTAGCGCCACGCTGATCCTAGACAGGTTAACTGTACTCGGACAATGGCCCGCAGTTCTCAAGTTCCGAATTCTGATCATTCTCTAACAACTGGGGATTCCAACACAACACCTCCAGCCCTAACTACCCAAGGTCCAACGGCTTAGCAGAGAGGTCAGTCAAAATTGTCAAAGGTCTAATGAAAAAGGCACACGATGGAAAGGAGGATTTCCTAAAAAATCTGATGATCTACCTCAGCGCACTGCTACAGAACGGACTTTCACCTGCACAAATGTTGATGGGACGTCGCATCAGAACCAACCTACCCATCCATGAGGACTTGCTAACACCCAGGGGTGCTCACAAAGTCAAACTCGCGAAAGAAAAACAGAAAGACAAACAAAAACAGCAACACGACAAAAGTGCAAGACACTTACCTGAACTGAAACCTGGAGATCATGTACGACTCCGAGACATCACTACAGGAACCTGGATGCAGCAAGGGTGCGTGCAGAGAGAAGTTGCACCGCGATCCTATGAGATCCAAACAGAGCATGGATCACAACCGAGGCGAAACAGAGTGAATCTAAGGCTTCAGCCATTCACTCAAGGGACTGAGGATCATCGGTAGAATACTGCTGAAGCGTCAAATACCTTTAGAAATGGACAATTCAGTCAGAACACCCTGAACGACAACGGAAAAAAAAAGGGAGCACCTGGACTGAATGTTTTGTTTAATGTGAAATGAAATAGAGCCACAATGTGTGTGTATTGTTGGACAGACTATATTTAGTTGAAAAAATAATAATACATCAGAATGTCACGACTTCTTCCGAAGTCGGTTCCTCTCCTTGTTCGGGCGGTGTTCGGCGGTCGACGTCACCGGTCTTCTAGCCATCGCCGATCCATTTTTCATGTTCCATTTGTTTTGTCTTGTTTTCACAATCACCTGGTTTCAATTCCCTAATTACATGTTGTATATGTTCCCCATGTTTCCCCCCATGTCCTTGTCGGGAATTGTTTATTTGTAAGTGATCGTGCTATGTGTTACTGGTGCGCTACGGGTTTTGAACCCATGTGTTTGTTGTGTTATATGCCGTTAGTTTTATATATTAAACTGCTCCGGCTATTCACCACGTTCTGCTCTCCTGCGTTTGACTTCCCTGCCACCAGTTACACACCCCTTACACAGAATATGTTTATTGCCTCTTAAGTGATGAGAGCAATGTAGCAAAAAAATATATATATATATTTGGGGAAAGAAATGTGTGTTATTGAAAATTGCGTGTTATGCAGGTTGAGTAAACAAATGTGATGTGACATATGTAGTTACATAGAAAAGTAGTTTTCTTTTAAAGGAAGGAAGATGTGTTGTTATGCGTTAATAACATTTAGACTACGTTATCCAGCAGGCTATGCGGGCGGGGCAGGTGGTTAAAGAATGCCTTGCATGGCTAAACAATTAGTTTTCTAGCTGAAGTATATGTTCATTAAAAGTAGTTAAACCTACCCCCCGGTTTGTCATTATACAAGGAACAAATATAACAATTAGTTGTTTAAAAAACATTAATAACCTAAGTGTGTGTTAATCGCTCTGCAATAGCTAATATATAGGCGTCCTCTACAAATACACAGGAAATAATGGAGAGTCACTATTATTTTACTTGAAAAGTGTTGAATTAACTCTGAAAAGTAAATTCACTCAGTGGTGTAAAATAACCATGCTGTTGCTGTTAATTACCACAGTTGAGAGTGATTGAGATATTTTTTACTGTGTGTACACTCAAAACACTCAAAACCTAGCCCATCATTATCATATTTCCCATCATGCTTTATTGCAGTTAGATTTGTAGAATTGTTTGTTTCAATTTCTGGGTGTTTTGCATGTACATTGATTGATTAATGAATCTTATGCAACACATAGATAAATAGCATACATTTTTCAAAACTAATCCAATCGGTTTGTTGACATTTTGCACCCGGTACTAAAATGATTGTTCCAGTTTAGATGGTTTTGGTGGTCTCATTTATTCATCTTTCTAACCCCGGCAGTCATTCTGAATGCAGGTTGTGGGTGAATAAAATATATAGTTCTTCAATAACCACACAATAGACATTTAGCATTACTTGCAAGTCAGCATAATGTGACTTAAAGGCCTGATGTGGCCAGCAAACCAGCAGTTTCAGGCTGTGGTATTAGGGTTACAATAGCATTTTTCTGTGTTTGGTGAGTTAATTTAACCCTGATCAAAGTCAATTTATGTAGTATTGAGTCAGAGTACACTTGTAATAACATTGATAGGAGTAAAGGTGACTCTAAACAACTCTAGAATACACACAACAATGCAGTCAGTCAAAGTAAACACAATGATGCAGTTAATGGTCCGATACAGCCATTTTTATTTCAATAGCAAATAATTTCTGGGTAACAATTAAGTACCTTACTGGGATTGTTTTCAATTAAAATGGTCAGAAATTAAAAAAAATATCTTATGAGCAAAGAGCAATTTCTCAAGCAAGAATTTTGCTAGGACTGTCTGGGCGTGGTCTGAGTGGGGAGAAGAAAACTAAAAACGACCTGTTATTGGCAGAGAGGTTTGGAACTCTCTTTGTTATTGGTCTGTTAAAATCTCTTAGTGATCCCTTCACGCGCCAATCCCTTTAGCGGGATCGATTTGAAAACATCCAGTAAATTGCAGAGCGCCAAATTCAAACTACAGAAATATCAATATTCAACATTCACAAAAATATAAGTGTAATACATCAAAATAAAGCTTACCTTCTTGTTAATCAAGCATACAGATTATATGGATGATCTAGCTACCACTGCAAACACAGTATAATAATACAGATGATATGGAAGACCAACAGACTAGACTTATGATCACATACCATATCAACCATCCATCATCTCCTGGGAATGTTTTGATGTGTCTATGAGTGCAAACAAACTGAGGAACACACACACACATGCACGCAAATGCACATAGGGGCACACACGCACACATATACAATACATACACACATTTGCGTCCTGTGGTGTAGATGAACGAGCCTCTCTATCCCTTTCTGTCTGAGCTGATTTATATTCTGCGATCAGGGTCTACCGCAGGCTCAGACAATTTTCAATTTACTCCCTGCCAGGCAGAAAAGTGGAGCCGTCTACATTGGGTTTGTGTTAGCCACAACATTGAAGTCCATACACTACAGTGTCATTCTAC
This sequence comes from Salvelinus fontinalis, assembly GCF_029448725.1. Classification (NCBI taxonomy): domain Eukaryota; kingdom Metazoa; phylum Chordata; class Actinopteri; order Salmoniformes; family Salmonidae; genus Salvelinus; species Salvelinus fontinalis. Next base: position 7,946,899 of record NC_074685.1, read on the forward strand.
AAATATTTTGGGCAGGTGTAGGAGGATGGATCTCTCTTCCTCTCTCTGTGTGCAAGAGAGAGAGGGACGAAGGGAGGGGGGTGGGGAGAGAGAGAGAGAGAGAGAGAGAGGCCTGTGTGTGCAGTGTCCATTTGTGTGATAAGTGCATTTGTTTCTGTGGTGTATTTGTTCCTATTCTAATTGTGTTTGTACCATCTCCCCTTGTATCCAATGGAGAGATTGTGGATGTGAAACCACATTTAAATAGCGAACAATTAATTGAGAGACTGTGCTGAATCTGGGATATGTCAAGAGCAGTGAGGGCATGCTTGAAAATCCATTATTTCTGGCTTTTAAATATGGTACCATGACAACAACATGCAGTCTATTAGCAGCGTGAGTGAAGTTCAGACCAAACTTTGTGTGATGTTTCTTTTTTTTTTGGGGGGGGGGGGGTATATCAGCTTTGAAATTGCAGATATATTGTGGTTTCTATCAATCTAAATGTCTGCATCCTTTCCAATTCTCTTAACCTCTTTGGGCTCAAGGGGCAGTATTGAGTAGCCAGATAAAAGGTGCCCATTTCAAAAAGGCCTCGTACTCAATTCTTGCTCGTACAATATGCATATTATTATTACTATTGGATAGAAAACACTCTCTAGTTTCTAAAACCGTTTGAATTATATCTGTGGGTGAAACAGAACTGGACTTTTCCTATGTGTATGTCAGAATACAGAATTTTGCTGGCTGTTATGAGACCTGTGTATTAATTTGCCTGTCCTCTATTGGTTGAGATGCACTGCATACGCCTTCACTGGGTGTCAGCGAATAGGGAGAGTTGAAATGGAGTTTCTACGTAGGTCCTAAAGGTTATAAATTGCTTGGAACCGAAGTGTCCCATCTTTCCACTCTTCGCTCTGACGCAGGGAGGGTCTTGGCATGTCATTTTAGAAGCTCCCGTATTAGCTCCTAGATATATCCGGCTCTGTTTTTATTCGATATAGGTGTTGAAGACATCGTAATGTTATTATTTTAAACCGAATTATATCAGTTTATGTCAGTATATTGCGATTTTCGGGTACTTATTTTCGTGACGTTTTAGGAAGTTGGGTATCTCTGGCCCACATGGCTATTGTTTACAGCTAATTGCAATTGTTCTGTTGAAAAATGTCAAATGCATAAAACGCCATTTCCTGCAGTGTAGCCTTGCGTTATCGCAGCTTTATTGTGCAGTAAGGTTAATTTTAAAAATGTAATTCAGCGATTGCATTAAGAACTAATTTGTCTTTCAATTGCTGTCCACCTGTAATTTTTTAGTCAAGTTTATGAATAGTTTTCGAAAAGAAAAGGTGCCTTTACAAGATGGCGCGGGACAGATTGCTTGACGTTATGGACACTATTCTCATTGTATAAGCACGATTTGTGCCGCTAAATATGCACATTTTCGAACAAACTCTATATGCATTGTGTAATATGATGTTACAGGACTGTCATCTGAAGAATTCTGAGAAGGTTAGTGAAACAATTAACCTGTTATGGCTGCACGCTGAATATTGAAAAAACTGGAAAATGTGTGCACATTTTCAAACGGCCTCCTAAGAAACTTTTTATTTTCCAATATGCATATATTTACTACTGTTGGATAGATAACAGTCTGTAGTTTCTAAAAAGGTTTGAATTGTTTCTCTAAGTCGAACAGAAATATTTTTACAGCCATTTTCCCAGCCGAATTGAGTTTCCCAAAATGCGATGTGTCTCTTTAAGACCTTCTCTATAAAAGGCCATTTGACTTAGGACCATAGGGACACGTCAGAGGCGTACCTTAGACTGTAATGCGGAAGTGAGAATTGAAAGGGGTCGAATATCTCGTCCCTGGACTGAATAACAGAACTTCTTGTGAGACATGCGCAGTTAAAATAAAAATCCGGGCGCGAAGGATAATTTGATCTCGGCTTCTGGAACAAGGTAGGTAACTTTGAATATGATGCCTGACTACGATATTATTTGCTACATGTCACAAAATCATCCTAAAGGTTGTTTTTTCAATATACTTTAATTATATTATTGCAATTTATTCTGGACTTTAGATGTGAAACGACGGAAGAATTTTTTGAAGAAACGCTTTCTGGCGCAGCAATGCTACCGTGCTAGCTAACCAAAGAGGGGAATCCTTCGTTCTGGAACCCAACTAAAGACTCTACTGGACATTGGACCCCGTTACAACATTCTGATGGAGTACCAAGAAAGATAAGACCCAATTTGGGATGCTTTTTCATATATATGTCGAACTGTTGAATGCTAACGCTGCTAACTATGCTAGGCTAGCGCTTGACTAGAATCAATGCTGCCTTATGCTAGCTTATGATGTTAGCTAATATAACGATATATTGTGTTTTCGCTGTAAAACACTTCAAAAATCGGAAATGTTGTCTGTATTCACAAGATATCTGTCTTTCATTAGTTATCCACCATATGTTTTTCTGAAATGTTTTATGAGGTGTAATTAGTAGCCGACGTTGGTGTATGTATTTTCTCTGGCTACTCCCGGCTGGATTCAGACTCTAGCTATGTGTTAGCATTTTTGGGTAGCATCAATGTAAAACAGATTTATAGCTAAAATATGCACTTTTTATGAACAAAACATAGATTTATTGTGTAACATGTTATATGACTGTCATCTGAGGTCGTTTTTTCTGGGCTCTTTAGGTTGGTTTTAGTTTATTTCGGTTGGTTGTGCATGCTACTTCAATCATAATTCATACTTCATAATCATAATTCATACGTGTCTGTCCACTTTTGTATTTGGTGGTGAGCTAACATAAATATATGTGGTGTTTTCTCTGTAAAACATTTAAAAAATCGGACATGTTGGCTGGATTGACAAGATGTTTATCTTTCAAATGCTGTATTGGACTTGTTAATGTGTAAAAGTTAAATATTTTTAAAAAATAGATTTTGAATTTCGCGCTCTGCAGCTGTTGTCATTTTTGGTCCGAGGTCGGGCTTGCACCCCAAACAGGTTAATATATTTTGGTGGTTTATACGTTATAGCTATTTTTGCCTTGAATCAATGCTGTTGTTATGTTTGCTATTGTGCTAAGCTAATATAACGCTATATTGTTTTTTCGCTATTAAACACTTGATAAATCGGAAATATTGTCTGGAATCACAAGATGCCTGTCTTTCAATTGCTGTACACTATGTATTTTTCAGAAATGTTTTATGATGAGTATTTAGTTAATTGGCGTTGGTGTCTGTAATTTTTCTGTCTGCTTTCGGTGCAATTTCTGACTGTAGCTGCAATGGTAAACTATGATTTATACCTGAAATATGCACATTTTTCTAACAAAACATATGCTATACAATAAATATGTTATCAGACTGTCATCTGATGAAGTTGTTTCTTGGTTAGTGGCTATTTATATCTTTATTTGGTCGAATTTATGATAGCTACTGATGTAGTAAAAAACTGATGGAGTAAAAATAGTGGTGTCTTTTGCTAACGTGGTTAGCTAATAGATTTACATATTGTGTCTTCCCTGTAAAACATTTGAAAAATCGGACATGTTGGCTTGATTCACAAGATGTGTACCTTTCATCTGGTGTCTTGGACTTGTTAATGTGTGAAAGTTAAATATTTAAAAAATATATATTTTGAATTTCGCGCCCTGCACTTTGAGCTGGCTGTTGTCATAAGTGTACCGACGTCGGGCTTGCACGCCAAACAGGTTAAATCCTAATCAGTCGTGTATATTCCCCCCCAAGCAGACACATCGACGGCCCTGAAAGAACTTCATTTGACTCTATGTAAACTGGAAACCACATATCCTGAGGCTGCATTTATTGTAGCTGGGGATTTTAACAAGGCTAATCGGAAAACAAGGCTCACCAAATTCTATCAGCATATCGATTGTGCTACCAGGGCTGGCAAAACCCTAGATCACTATTATTCTAACTTCCGCGACGCATATAAGGCCCTCCCCCGCCCTCACTTTGGAAAAGCTGACCACAACTCCATTTTGTTGCTCCCAGCCTATAGACAGAAACTAAAACCCGCGCTCAGGTCTGTTCAATGCTGGTCCGGCCAATCGGATTCCACGCTTCAAGATTGCTTCGATCACGTGGACTGGGATATGTTCCGCATAACGTCGAACAACAACATTGACGAATACGCTGATTCGGTGGGCGAGTTTATTAGCCAGTGCATCGGTGATGTTGCACACACAGCATCAATTAAAACATTCCCAAACCAGAAAGAGTGGATTGATGGCAGCATTCTGAAAGCGCGAACCACTGCTTTTAATCAGGGCAAGGTGACCGGAAACATGACCGAATACAAACAGTGTAGCTATTCCCTCCGCAAGGCAATCAAACAAGCTAAGCGTCAGTATAGAGACAAAGGGGAGTTGCAATTCAACTGCTCAAACACGAGAGGTATGTGGCTGGGTCTACAGTCAATCACGGACTATAAAAGAAAACCAGCCCCGTGGCGGACCACGATGCCTTGCTCCCAGACAGACTAAACAATTTTTTTGCTCGCTTTGAGGACAATACAGTGCCACTGACACGGCCCGCTACCAAAACCTGCAGGCTCTCCTTCACTGTAGCCAACGTGAGTAAAACATTTAAACGTGTTAACACTCGCAAAGCTGCAGGCCCAGACGGCATCCCCGGCCGCGTCCTCAGAGCATGCACAGACCAGCTGGCTGGTGTGTTTACAGACATATTCAATCAATCCTTATCCCAGTAAGCTGTTCCCACATGCTTCAAGAGGGCCACCATTGTTCCTGTTCCCAACAAAGCTAAGGTAACTGAGCTAAATGACTACCGCCCTGTAGCACTCACTTCCGTCATCATGAAGATGGAGAGACTAGTCAAGGACCATATCACCTCCACTCTACCTGACACCCTAGACCCACTCCAATTTGCTTACCGCCCCAATAGGTCCACAGGCGACACAATCGCCATCACACTGCCCTAACCCATCTGGACAAACGGAATACCTATGTAAGAATGGTGTTCATCGATTACAGCTCAGCATTTAACACCATAGTACCCACTAATCTCGTCACTAAGCTCGAGACCCTGGTTCTCGACTCCGCCCTGTGCAACTGGGTCCTGGACTTCCTGACGGGCTGACCCCAGGTGGTGAGGGTAGATAACAACATCTCCACCCCGCTGATCCTCAACACTGGGTCCCCACAAGGGTGCGTTCTCAGCCCTCTCCTGTACTCTCTGTTCACCCACGACTGCGTGGCCATGCACGCCTCCAACTCAATCATCAAGTTTGCAGACGACACTACAGTGGTAGGCTTGATTACCAACAACGACGAAACGGCCTACAGGGAGGAGGTGAGGGCCCTCGGAGTGTGGTGTCAGGAAAATAACCTCACACTCAATGTCAACAAAACAAAAGAGATGATCGTGGACTTCAGGAAACAGCAGAGGGAGCAGCCCCCAATCTACATTGACGGGACAAGGGTGGAAAGTTTTAAGTTCCTTGGCGTACACATCACAAACAAACTGAAATGGTCCAACCACACAGACAGCGTGGTGAAGAAGGCGCAGCAGCGCCTCTTCAACCTCAGGAGGCTGACGAAATTTGGGCTTGTCACCAAAAACACTCACAAACTTTTACAGATGCACAATCGAGAGCATCCTGTCGGGCTGTATCACCGCCTGGTACAGCAGCTGCTCCGCCCATAACCGTAAGGCTCTCCAGAGGGTAGTGAGGTCTGCACAACGCATCACCGGGTGCAAACTACCTCCCCTCCAGGACACCTACACCACCAGATGTCACAGGAAGTCCAAAAAGATCATTAAGGACAGCAACCACCCGAGCCACTGCCTGTTCACCCCGCTGTCATCCAGAAGGCGAGGTCAGTACAGGTGCATCAAAGCAGGGACCGAGAGACTGAAAAACAGCTTCTATCTCAAGGCCATCAGACTGTTAACGGTAGCGTCCCACCTAGTCAACAGCCAATGAAACTGCAGGGCGCCAAATTCAAAACAACAGAAATCCCATCATTTAAATTCCTCAAACATACAAGTATTTTACACCATTTTAAAGATACACTTGTTGTAAATCCAGCCAAAGTGTCTGATTTCAAAAAGGTTTTACGAAGAAAGCACACCGAACGATTATGTTAGGTTAAAGCCAAGTCATAGGAAAAAACAGCCATTTTTCCAGCCAAAGAGAGGAGTAACAAAAAGCAGAAAGAGATAAAATGAATCACTAACCTTTGATGATCTTCATCAGATGACACTCATAGGACTTCATGTTACACAATGCATGTATGTTTTGTTCGGTAAAGTTCATATTTATATCCAAAACTTTGAGCTTAGGCGGGACGCTACTGTCTCACTTGGCAAAAAGCCAGAGAAAATGCAGAGCGCCAAATTCAAATGAATTACTATAAAAATCAAACTTTCATTAAATCACACATGAACGATACCAAATTAAAGCTACACTGGTTGTGAATCCAGCCAACATGTCAGAATTCAAATAGGCTTTTTGGCGAAAGCAAACAATGCTTTTATCTGAGGATAGCACCATTGTAAACAAAGAGAGAGAAGCATATTTCAACCCTGCAGGCGCGACACAAAACTCAGAAATAAAAATATAATTCATGCCTTACCTTTGACGAGCTTCTGTTGTTGGCACTCCAATATGTCCCATAAACATCACAAATGGTCCTTTTGTTCAATTAATTCCGTCGATATATATCCAAAATGTCCATTTATTTGGCGCGTTTGATCCAGAAAAACACCGGTTCCAAATGTGAAACGTGACTACAAAATATCTCAAAGGTTACAAAAAAAATCTCAAACTACTTATGTAATACAACTTTAAGTATTTTTTAATGTAAATAATCAATAAAATTGAAGATGGGAGGATCTGTGTTCAATACAGGATTAAAACCAACTGTTGCTAGCTTTCTGGTCACGCACTTCTAACAAACAGGACACTTCGAGTGACCCTCCTTCAAGATGGCCGTACTTCTTCATTACACAAAGGAATAACCTCAATCAATTTCTAAAGACTGTTGACATCCAGTGGAAGCGGTAGGAACTGCAAGAAGGTCCCTTAGAAATCTGGTTTCCCAACGAAAGCTCATTGAAAAGAGAGTGATCTCAAAAAAAGAAAATCTGAATGGTTTATAAGTTAAATAAGTTCTTTTATACTCGCAGACATGATTCAAACAGTTTTAGAAACGTCAGAGTGTTTTCTATCCAAATCTACTAATAATATGCATATCTTATCTTCTGGGGATGAGTAGCTGGCAGTTTAATTTGGGCATGCTTTTCATTCAAAATTCCGAATGCTGGCCCCTACCCAAGAGAAGTTAACTTTTTATGGCTGCAGGGGCAGTATTGAGTAGCTCTGATTAAAGGTGCCCATTTTAAACGGCCTCATACTCAATTCTTGCTCGTACAATATGCATATTATTATTACTATTGGATAGAAAACACTCTCTAGTTTCTAAAACCGTTTGAATTATATCTGTGAGTCAAACAGAACTCATTTGGCACAAACTTCCTGACCAGGAAGTGGAAAGTCTGAAATCGATGCTCTGTTCTACTTCCTGTCTATACATGGGCATGATACGTATTAGTATACGTGCACTTCATACACCTTCCCCTGGATGTCAAGAGGCGGTGAGAGAAGAAATGTCGTGTTTATCTTGGTCTGAAGTGGAATACAAGCTCTTTGTATGACGTGTCCGCCCATTTCCTGTTTTCTGGAGAGCGCGAAAGGGGACATGGATTTGCCTTCTGTTTAGCTGCCGTTATAGGCGACTAATATCTCCGGCTTTGATTTTATTTAAAACATGTGACCATATCATCGTAAAGTATGTTTTTTCAATATAGTTTCATCAGATTATTGAAAAATTTTCGGGAGTTTTGCCGTGTTCCGTTCTCTTCCGTTTGTTGACATGGAGAGCTTTGTGCCACTTGGCAAGTGCGCTTGCTAATTAACCTCTCTGGGATATAGGGGGTGCTGTTTCGACTTAGGGAAAATTGGTCTCCAAATTAAACTGCCTAGTACTCAATTCTTGCTCGTACAATATGCATATTATTGTTATTATTGGATAGAAAACACTCTCTAGTTTATATAACCGTTGGAATTATGTCTCTGAGTGAAACAGAACTCATTCTACAGCACTTTTCCTGCCAGGGAGTGAGATTTCAGAAATCTTGGCCCCTGCTCCCAGGTCAGTTCATAAGTCCCTGTGAATGCTATGATGCTACAAACACTGCCTACGCCTTCCTCTAGATGTCAGTAAGCAGGGAGATTTTGAATGGATTGGATTGCGCAATCCGGGCTCTATAAATAGACCCTGGAGCGGAAAGAACGTCCTTTTCAACAGTGCGCTCGACGCAGAGTGGTCGTCGGACTGGCCTCCTTCCAAGCTTTGGTTTAGCCACTTATGTATCGCCGGTCATGTTTTTATTCGTTATAGGTGTTAAAGACATCATAAGGTAGTTAATTTAACCTGTTTGGCGTGCAAGCCCGACCTCGGACCGAAAATGACACCCCTGCAGGGCGCGAAATTCAAAATCTATTTTTTAAAAATATTTAACTTTTACACATTAACAAGTCCAATACAGCATTTGAAAGATAAACATCTTGTCAATCCAGCCAACATGTCCGATTTTTTTAAATGTTTTACAGAGAAAACACCACATATATTTATGTTAGCTCACCACCAAATACAAAAGTGGACAGACACGTATGAATTATGATTATGAAGTATGAATTATGATTGAAGTAGCATGCACAACCAACCGAAATAAACTAAAACCAACCTAAAGAGCCCAGAAAAAACGACCTCAGATGACAGTCATATAACATGTTACACAATAAATCTATGTTTTGTTCATAAAAAGTGCATATTTTAGCTATAAATCAGTTTTACATTGATGCTACCCAAAAATGCTAATACATAGCTTGAGTCTGAATCCAGCCGGGAGTAGCCAGAGAAAATACATACACCAACGTCGGCTACTAATTACACCTCATAAAACATTTCAGAAAAACATATGGTGGATAACTAATGAAAGACAGATATCTTGTGAATACAGACAACATTTCCGATTTTTGAAGTGTTTTACAGCGAAAACACAATATATCGTTATATTAGCTAACATCATAAGCTAGCATAAGGCAGCATTGATTCTAGTCAAGCGCTAGCCTAGCACAGTTAGCAGAGTTAGCATTCAACAGTTCGACATATATATGAAAAAGCATCCCAAATTGGGTCTTATCTTTCTTGGTACTCCATCAGAATGTTGTAACGGGGTCCAATGTCCAGTAGAGTCTTTAGTTGGGTTCCAGAACGAATTATTTCCCTCTTTGGTTAGCTAGCACGATAGCATTGCTGCGCTAGAAAGCTTTTCTTCAAAAAATTCTTCCGTCGTTTCACATCTAAAGTCCAGAATAAATTGCAATAATATAATTAAAGTATATTGAAAAAACATACTTTAGGATGATTTTGTGACATGTATCAAATAATATCGTAGTCAGGCATCATATTCAACGTTATCTACCTTGTTCCAGAAGCCGAGATCAAATTATCCTTCGCGCCCGGATTTTTATTTTAACTGCGCAGGTCTCACAAGAAGTTGTGTTATTCAGTCCAGGGACGAGATATTCGACTCCTTTCAATTCTCACTTCCGCATTACAGTCTGACGAACGCCTCTGACGTGTCCCTATGGTCACAAGTCAAATGGCCTTTTATAGAGAAGGTCTTAAAGAGACACATCGCATTTTGGGAAACTCAATTCGGCTGGGAAAATGGCTGTAAAAATATTTCTGTTCGACTTAGAGAAACAATTCAAACCTTTTTAGAAACTACAGACTGTTATCTATCCAACAGTAGTAAATATATGCATATTGGAAAATAAAAAGTTTCTTAGGAGGCCGTTTGAAAATGTGCACACATTTTCCAGTTTTTTCAATATTCAGCGTGCAGCCATAACAGGTTAAACCGTTTTATAGCAATTTATATTAGTTTAGTGCGATTTTGAGGCATTTCTTTGTGATGCACTTTGAAGCGCTGGGCACGTTTCCAGTACCGGTCGAACGTTAGTGGCCATTTCGACAGGACAAGAGGACATCTTTCGACCAAAAGACGATTAGACCGGAGAAAGGATTCATTGCCCAAGATTCTGATGGAAGAACAGCTCATAGTAAGAACTATTTATGAAGATAAATCGTGTTTCTGTCGAAAAATGTTAAACGCTTATGCCGCCATTTTGTTTGGTGTAGCTTCGTTTGGCGCAACCTGTATTGAAAAGTAAGGATAATTTAAAAAATGTAATTCAGCGATTGTATTAAGAATTAAATTGTCTATCAATCGCTGTCCACCCTGTATTTTTTAGTCAAGTTTATGAGTATTTATGTATAAGACTAGATCACTGTCTAATATGGCGCACGACATTTTCTGACCAGCTGGGCTACTTTTCTCATTGTCTAACCATGATTTTGGTGGCTAAATATGCACATTTTCGAACAAACTCTATATGTATGTTGTAATATGATGTTACAGGAGTGTCATCTGAAGAATTCTGAGAAGGTTAGTGAAAAAATTATTAAATTTTGGTGGTGATAATGCTAACGCTCTTTTTGCCGTGAATCAATGCTGGGGTAATGTTTGAACATGTGCTATGGTAATATAACGATTTATTGTGTTTTCGCTGTAAGACACTTAGAAAATCTGAAATATTGTCTGGATTCAAAGGATCTGTGTCTTTCAATTAGTGTACGCTGTGTATTTTTACGAAATGTTTTATGATTAGTAATTAGGTAATACACGTTGCTCTGTATTTTTTCTAGTCGAGTTGTGATGGTGGGTGCAATTGTAAACTATGATTTATACCTGAAATATGCACATTTTTGTAACAAAACCTATCCTATACCATAAATATGTTATCAGACTGATGAGATGAGGTTTTTTCTTGTTTAGTGGCTATCAATATCTTTTTTTGGCCAAATTGGTGATAGCTACTGATGCAGTAAGAAAATGGTGGAGTAAGAAAATTGTTGTCTTTTGCTAACAGTGGTTAGCTAATAGATTTACATATTGTGTCTTCCCTGTAAAACATTTTACAAATCAGAGATGATGGCTTGAATCACAAGATCTGTATCTTTCATTTGGTGTCTTGGACTTGTGATTTCATGAACATTTCATTTCATGATATCCCTGTAACTTTAGGCTAGGCTATGCTAGTCAGCTTTTGTGTTGGGGGTGCTCCCGGATCCGGGGTTGTGAGGCGTTAGAGGTTAAACATAAGAATGAGTGTGAGTTTTTGTCACAACCCGACTCGTGGGAAGTGACAAAGAGCTCTTACATGACCAGGGCACAAATATAATATAATAATAATTGTTAATAATGGTTGCTCTTTATGCAACCATCTTACATATAAAACCTTATGTGTTCATTAATAATGGTGAATAACTCACTACACTGTCACGTTCTGACCTTAGTAACTTTTTATATCTTAGTGTTTGGTTGGTCAGGGCGTGAGTTGGGGTGGGTAGTCTATGTTGTTTTTTCTATGTGTCAGGACCCGGTGTGAGAAAGTCACTAATAAATCGGCAGAACCCAGAAGATGAGGCAGACACAGCAGTACTAGAGACGGTGGTTTAATCAAAGGAAAGATCTTCCGGCAAAAATATAAATCCACAACGTCCAAAACAAAAGCCAAGAGACAAAAATAGATATCTTCCAAAATACAAAGAAAATCCACAAAGTGGTAAGAACAGCAAGGGAAAAAACAAACCTCAAAAGACTAATCCAAAATAAACAAGAACAATACCAGAGAACCTCTGGAAACTCCAACAAGAGAAAAAGTTTACAGCAGGGCTGGGGCTGGGTGCTAACGTACAAACACTGAGCAAAGAAATGAGGAACACACAGGGTTTAAATACTAACAAGGAACACACAGGTGCAAACAATAATAGAGCAAGGAAAAAACAAAAGGTTCAAAAAAGGTGCAATGGGGACATCTAGTGACAAAAACCAGAACAGTCCTGGCCAAAACCTGACACTATGTTGTTATATTTCTATGTGTTTGGCCTAGTATGGTTCTCAATCAGAGGCAGGTGTCGTTCGTTGTCTCTGATTGAGTATCATACTTAGGTAGCCTGTTTTCCCCATTTTGGTTGTGGGTGTTTATTTTCTGTGTTGTGTCTGTTCACCTCGTAGAACTGTTTAGTTTTCTCATCGTTTGTTATTTTTGTGTAGTGTTCAGTTTTCTATTAAAATGATGATGAACACTTACCATGCTGCATATTGGTCCGATCCTTCATACTCCTCAGACGGAGAGGATGAGAATCGTTACAGAAACACCCACCAACACCGGACCAAGCAGCGTGGTAAACGGGAGCAGTGCAATCTGGACTCATGGACATGGGAGGAGATACTAGACGGCAAGGGACCCTGGGCACAGGCTGGGGATTATCGCCGCCCCAAGGTAGAACTGGAGGTAGCGAAAGCTGAGCGGCGGAGATATGAGGAGGTTGCATGGCAGCGCGACAGGCACGAGAGGCAGCCCCCCCAAAAACATTTGGATGGGCACACGGGGAGTGTGGCAGAGTCAGGTTGGAGACCTGAGCCCACTCCTCATGCTTATCATGAGCAGCGCGTTACTGGTCAGGCACCGTGTTATGCGGTTAAGCGCACAGTGTCGCCAGTACGCGCTCATAGCCCGGTGCGCTATAGGCCAGCCCCCCGCAAGTGTCATGCGAGTGTGGGCATCCAGCCAGGGCGTATTGTGCCTGCTCAGCGTGTCTGGTCTCCGGTACGCCGTTTCGGCCCAGGGTATCCTGCGCCGGCTCCGGGCTGTGTCTCCGGGGCGCTGGGAGGGTGCAGTGCGCCCTATGCCTGCGCTTCGCTCGTGCCGGGTGAATGTGTGCATTGAGCCTAAGGGAGAGGTGCGAGTCCACCTGTGGTAAATTCAACTGATTGGGCATGATTTGGAAAGGCACACACCTGTCTATATAAGTTCCCACAGTTGATAGTGCATGTCAGAGCAAAAACCAAGCCCCGAGGTGGAAGGAATTGTCCACAGAACTCCGAGACGGGATTGTGGTGAGGCACAGATCCGGGGAAGGGTACCTCATGAAGCTGGTTGAGAGAATGACAAGAGTGTGCAAAGCTGTCATCAAGGCAAAGGGTGGCTACTTTGAAGTATCTCAAATATAAAATATATTTTTATTTGTTTAACACTCTTTTGGTTACTACATGATTGTATATGTGTTATTTCTTAGTTTTGATGTCTTCACTATGATTCTACAATGTAGAAAATAGTAAAAATAAAGAAAAGCCCTTGAATGTGTCCAAACTTTTGACTGGTACTGTATATAAATAGGCCCGTTTAATTTTGACTGGCTTGCCGTTCCCCCAAAAATGGCAAATTTTTGCTCATATATACTATATACGTAGCGGTCTTTATATGTAGAAGGAAATGAAGAGTGACACCACGGCTGTCTTTTTGGGCTTTTATGTAGATCTGCAATAATGTTATGAAAGGACAGGAATACATTCGTGTCCAATGCACTATCTGACAAGTTGTTCTTTCTCTCTCAGTGTTTTCTCAGACTCCCACAATTACATTCATACATAAAGCCATAATGTATATAATAAAATATTAAACAATCTGACAAGTTGTTCTATTGAGGAGATTGAAGAAAGGTAAAACGTATATCCTGTCTCACATCTCCAATACATTGCTAGGTGCATTCAGTGTTGACAGTATTAAAAAAACAACTCATGTACAAAAACACTGTAACAATACAAACAAGCTACAAGGTGAAATCGCATTTATCCCATTTAGACCTTAGATGGCTAAAACTACATCTCCCATAATGCAACGCTAGCATAAGTCAGCAGCTCAGCTAACCATCTGCATCACAGAAAGACATGCTAGCTAGCAACAGCAATACCTTTTAGCACTCTGTAAAACTATATCAATAACAAGGATAAAACTCAAAGTTACATGTTTCAACAGTCTCACACTCCCTTATAACAATACCTACAGCATTAACCTTGGGATGCTTTTTTTATTTAACGTTATGGACTTCTAATCTGCGACACATTCCTTTCTCTCTCTCAGTGTTTTCTCGAACTGAGGAGAAAGGGAGCTACGGGTAGTACCAGGGTGTTAGTAAGTGATGTAAGCACCCAGATGAAATAAAATACATTTAATGAAATAAAAACCGAAGATGTTAATATCATCCAGCTACTGTAGCTGGCTACTTGACATCAACAGACAGTACTAGTAGTGCAACAATTGAAAATTGAAGCCAAAAGTAAAGTTCTGGCGATCATAGCGATCTGACTCCCCCCCTTCTGTTTGAATTTGAATTATTCCTTTTCGCGGGCTTGGGCCACTGACCCTTCACCTGGATATTCTGTTCTCCGTTGTGCACTATTCTAATTGAAAGTTTATTGGAATAACCATTTTAACTCTCCTACATATATACAAAAGTATGCGGAAACCCCTTTAAATTAGTGGATTTGGCTACTTCGGCCACAACCTGTAATGAACACGATGGAAGACAGAGAGCTGGTTTCAAGCGCAGGGCATAGCAGGTGCTTATTTGTAAAGGACCACAGGAGGAGGCACGTAGCTGGGTCCAGTGGCAGGCAGAAGGTCATACATAGGGGATCCAAAAACGCAATAGCACAGGCAGGGAAAGGCTAGTAACATCGTCTGGGAGATCAAGCAATAGCTTGATAACAGGAAATCCGATAGGCTAAAGTACAGGCAGGGAGTAGACAAAAGGCGTCGTTAGTGAGGCAGGCAAAAACTATCACACAAGGGAGGAATAGGAAGAAAAACAGCACTCCAAAATGAAGTGTATCACAAAACAAACAATACCTCACAATGATGGGGTGCAAAGAACTGAACTAAATAGTGTGTGATAATGACATACAGGTGTGTGAACAGGTGATCAGAATTCAGGCGATTGGGATCTGGAGAGTGAGCTGCGTTCAGGGGATCTATGTGTTTGAGAGTGTGAGTTGGAAGCAGACGTTACACAACCGTTGCTGACAGGTGTATAAAATCAATTACACAGTCATGCAAACATTGGTAATGGAATGGCCTTACTGAAGAGCTTAGTGACTTTCAACATTTTTCATGGTTCGGGCTAGGCACCTTAGATCCAGTGAAGAGAAATCTTAACGCTACAGCATACAATTATATTCTGGACGATTCTGGGCTATCAACTTTATGGCAACAGTTTGGGGATGATGCCCCCGTGCACAAAGCGAGGTCCATACAGAAATGGTTTGTTGAGATCGGTGTGGAAGAACTTGACTGGCCTGCACAGAGTCCTGACCTTATACCCATCGAACCCTTTTGGGATGAATTGGAACACCGACTACGAGCCAGGCCTAATTGCCCAACATCAGTGCCCAACCTCACTAATGCTCTTGTTGCTGAATGGAAGCACGTCCCTGCAGCAATGTTCCGACATATAAAGGAAAAACTTCCCAGAAGAGTGGAGGCTGTTATAGCAGCAAAGTGGGGACCCAACTCCATATTAATGTCCATGATTTTGGAATGAGATGTTCGACGAGCAGGTGTCCACATACTTTTCATCCTCAAGTCGAAAGGTGTAGGCAGGAAAATAGATAAACTGGGATATAACTATAGTTAGTGAGGGTGATTTATGCATGGTAGCAAGATTTTATACATTTTTGCTGACTTTCTATTAAAATGTATTGTAGTGAGCTAATTTCTTTCCTTCGGGATATGAATTCTGAGGATGTCCACATCACCGTCAGAACATTTTATTGGTAAACTACACAGTAATGTAAAAGTTGTATTATTTAGTGATCCAATGCGTAATATAGTACATTAATCCAGACAAGTTAGGAAAATTATCTAGATAATCTATGAGGCTTTTGAGGGATCCAAGTTGTGGATTTAAAAGAAAACATGATTCATCAGCGTACAATGACACCTTTGTTTTTAAGCACTGGATTTCTAACCCATTGATATTATTGTTGGATCTGGTTTTAATAGCTAACATTTCGATTGCCAAAATAAATAGATATGCCGATAGTGGACAACCTTGTCTTACAGTTTAGCCTCTAACGCCTCACAAACCCGGATCCGGGAGCACCCCCATCACAAAAGCTGACTAGCATAGCTTAGCCTAAAGCCACAGGGATTTCATATAATAAAATGTTCATGAAATCACAAGTCCAAGACACCAAATGAAAGATACACATCTTGTGAATAAAGCCATCATTTCTGATTTTTAAAATGTTTTACAGGGAAGACACAATATGTAAATCTATTAGCTAACCACGTTAGCAAAAGACACCACTTCCATACTCCACCATTTTTTTTTACTCCATCAGCAGCTATCACAAATTCGACCAAATAAAGATATAAATAGCCACTAACCAAGAAACAACCTCATCAGATGACAGTCTGATAACATATTTATTGTATAGCATAGGTTTTGTTAGAAAAATGTGCATATTTCAGGTATAAATCAGAGTTTACTATTGCAGCCCCCATCACAACTCTCACTAAAACGACTAGAATAACTACAGAGACCATCGTGTATTAGCTAATTACTCATCATAAAACATTTCTTAAAAATACACAGCGTGCAGCAGATGAAAGACACAGATCTTGTGAATCAAGACAATATTTCAGATTTTCTAAGTGTTTTACAGCAAAAACACAATATAGCGTTATATTAGCTTACCACAATAGCAAACATTACAACAGCATTGATTCAAGCCAAACATAGCAATAACGTATAAACCACCAAAACCTTCTCAGAATTCTTCAGATGACAGTCCTGTAACATCATATTACACAATTCATATAGTTTGTTCGAAAATGTGCATATTTAGCGGCACAAATCGTGCTTATACATTGAGAATAGTGTCCAAAATCTCAAGCAATCTGTCCGGCACCATCTTGGAACGGCACCTATTCTCGAAAACTATTCATAAACTTGACAAAAAAAATACAGGTTGGACAGCAATTGAAAGACAAATTAGTTCTTAATGCAATCGCTGAATTACAATTTTAAAATTATCGTTGATGCGCAATACAGGCTGCGATAACGCAAGGCTACACTGCAAGAAATGGCGTCTCATGCATTTTACTTTTTTCAACAGAACAATGAATTAACAGCATAAAGACTGCTTACTATTAGCTGAGCTTCCATCAGAATCTTGGGCAAGGTGTCCTTTCTTCAAAACAATCGTCTTTTGGCTGAAAGATTGTCCTGTCGAATTAGCCGCTAAACGTTAGCCACCCACTGGAGAGGTGCCCAACTAGTGGAAGCAAAGAAGTCCAGGAAAATCGCAATAAACTGCTATAAACTGCTATAAGTCGGTTTAAATTAAGTACCTTATGATGTCTTTAACACCTATAACGAATAAAAACATGACCGGAAATATAGAACTACTGAAACGAAAGCGTTTGCAGGACGTCATTGTGATGTCTTCTTGGGCCAGGCGCACCGTTGAAAAGGACGGTACTTCCTGTTCCACGGTCTTATATAAGGTCCCAGATTGCGCAATCGACTCCATTCAAATTCTCACCGCTTACTGACATCTAGAGGAAGGCGTATCCAGTGCATGTAGCCCGATGACTTACATGGGGACTTATAAACTGACCTTAGAACAGGGACCTCGATTTCTGAAATCTCACTCCCTGACAGGAAATGTGCTGCAGAAAGAGTTCTGTTTCACTCAGAGAAATAATTCAAACGGTTTTAGAAACTAGAGAGTGTTTTCTATCCAATAGTAATAATAATATGCATATTGTACGAGCAAGAATTGAGTACGAGGCAGTTTAATTTGGGCACTATTTTTTCCAATGGTGAAACAGCGCCCCCATATTGACAAGAAGTTAATACTTTCTGAGAAGTAGCCATTATTTACTATTTTATATCTAGGGTTACTATATATAACTTTAACCCATTGTATAGAGATTGTCCAAAATGTAAATTTTCCAGGCATTTACAGTGCCTTCAGATGGTATTCAGACCTCTTGACTTTATCCACATTCTGTTACGTTACAGCCTTATTTTGAAATTTATAAAATTGTTTTTTCCCCTCATCACTTTACACACAATACCCCATAATGACAAAGCAAAGATACGTTTTTAGAAATTCTTGCTAATTTATTACAAATAAAAAACTGAAATATCACGTTTACATAAGCATTCAGACCCTTTACTCAGTACTTTGTTGATACAGCTTTGTCCTGAGCGCTCTGGAGCAGGTTTTCATCAAGGATCTCTCTGTACTTTGCTCCGTTAATCTTCGTCTCAATCCTGACTAGTCTCCCAGTCCCTGCCACTGAAAAACATCCCCACAGCATGATGCTGCAACCACCGTGCTTCACCGTAGAGATGGTGCCAGGTTTCCTCTAGACGTGACGGTTGGCATTCAGGCCAAAGTGTTCAATCTTGGTTTCATCACACCAGAAAATTTTGTTTCTCATGGTCTGAGAGTCTTTAGGTGCCTTTTGGCAAACTCCAAGTGGGCTGTCTTGTGCCTTTTACTGAGGAGTGGCTTCTGTCTGGCCACTTTATGATAAAGGCCTGATTGGGGGAGTGCTACAGAGATAGTTGTCCTTCTGGAAGTTTCTCCCATCTCCACAGAGGAACTCGGGAGCTCTGTCAAGATTGACCATCGGGTTCTTGGTCACCTCCCTGACCAAGGCCCTTCTCCACTGATTGCTCAGTTTGGCCTGGCGGCCAGCTCTAGGAAGAGCCTTGGGTGATCCAAATTTCTTTCAATTAAGAATGTTGGAGGCCACTGTGTTCTTGGGGACCTTCAATGCTGCAGACATTTTTTGTTACCCTTCCCCAGATCTGTGCCTCGACACAATTAATTGGACCTGATGCACCAGATGCAATACACAGTCTACTGGGACAATGTGTCATTCCACCGCTCTGCTTTGGTCCAGAACTGGTTTCAACACCATCCACAGTTGACAGTACTATACCTTCCACCATACTCTCTGTTTCTAAACCCTATTGAAGAGTTTTTCTCTGCATGGCGGTGGAAGGTTTACGATCTCCAGCCCCAGGCTCAGGTACCCCTCATTCAGGCCATGGAGGACGCCTGTGACCAAGTCGACGCCGCAGCTGTGCAAGGATGGATTCGACATTCAAGACGGTTCTTCCCGCATTGTCTTGCTAATGACGATATTGCTTGTGATGTTGATGAAATTCTCTGGCCAGATCCAGCTAGGCGAAGAGATAATGTATAGTATGTTTACTGTAGTATTTTCTGTACAATATTGTCAGTTTTTTTCTGATTCTTTTTTATGTTTGTTGTTGTTGTTATTTACTGTAATTGTAACCTGTACTGGATACAGTATTTTAAGTTTGTCTGTTGTTTGCTGAGCTAACAGTGTTATGCACACTACTGTAGTAGCATGAAAACTGGGACATGTTTTGTTGTGATTCTCGATGTTAACATGTTGACTGATTTGGGTATATGGAGAGAAATAAATGATATTTTCCTCAGTCTGCAGCGTTGGTCTTGTGTAGTGTTTGTATAGTTGCACTTTCTCTGTGTACTTCATTTACATTACTCTAATCACTGACAATTAGACTTGCTAAAAGTGTTTTAGGTTAGCAACAGCAGTGTGTAACTGGTTCAAAAAGATTGAAGTGAAATGTGTCTGAAATGTGTGTTTTTCGTATGGTAACAAAATATTATTTTTATGAAGTCGTGTATAGTTTTGACAAAAGTGCTCCATTTTGCAAATGATCTGAAGTGTTGTGCTACTTTGGTGTAGGGTTGTGCTAATTGTGTGTAGTGTTTTGACAAACCGGGCCCTGTTTTCAAAATTGTGCTTAAACAATTGAAAAAAACTAAACTTTTGGTACCAGCGAGAATGACATAAGAAAGTAGTCAAGACGACTAGCTTGATTGAGCCTCCGCCATGTATATCTCACTAGGTCAGGTTAATTAAGCCTCCATATATCCATGATTTTAGGGCTGTCCTTGTGTGAAGTGTTTCTGATGGCGCTGCTGGACGCTGCTGGTGGACATAATGTCAGCCTTTTAGGACCTCTCTCTATCAATTTACACTGCTGATGGATGTGAACACTCATAGACACAGAGAGGAAGGAATAGAAGAGAATGAGAAAGGAGGTGCCTGCTCTGAATTGAAGTGAGATGGAGAGAGGGAGAAAGAGGGAGGACAAGAGACGAGAGAGGGAGAGAGGTGGCTGCTGTGAGTAAAATTGAGACAGAAAGAGGTAAAAAATAGAGAAGGTGAGAGGGAGAAAGGGAAAGAGGTGACGGCTGGGTATTAAAGCGAGATGGAGAGAGGGAGAAAGAGGGAGGACAAGAGACGAGAGAGGGAGAGAGGTGGCTGCTGTGAGTAAAATTGAGACAGAAAGAGGTAAAAAAATAGAGAAGGTGAGAGGGAGAAAGGGAAAGAGGTGACGGCTGGGTATTAAAGCGAGATGGAGAGAGGGAGAAAGAGGGAGGACAAGAGACGAGAGAGGGAGAGAGGTGGCTGCTGTGAGTAAAATTGAGACAGAAAGAGGTAAAAAATAGAGAAGGTGAGAGGGAGAAAGGGAAAGAGGTGACGGCTGGGTATTAAATCAAGATGAATGCTCTCTCCCTGTTACAGGAAACAAGAGTAGCTCAGAATGTGACAACATCAGTGAAGCTGTCGTCTGGTGGAAGGAAATAAACTGAACGTAATGTACTGAGGCACAGACGCATTTTTATTAGCTTCCAGGTATCTGTAGACATGCCAGACAGAAAACAGCCTTTTAGCTATTTAAAACTATCGTAACTGTCCAATTAGGATACAGACATATTGTTTCGATCTAACAACACAAATCAAATGTCATAATCCAATTTTTCTTCAACTGTATCTTCTGCCCCGAATCTATATCCATCAATCCCTCCATCTTCCCGTTGGCCAGACAGGGCACCCGGCTCACACCCACGAGGAGTTCCAAAACAAATGCAATCGATTGCAATCACGTTTCACGAAGTGCAAAGTCCACCCACTCGGCGACCCGGGTCAGCTTAATCGAATTCCACTCTCCCCGTACACACCCCACATCTTCCCACCCCAGCTGTCGGCCGGTATGTGTCATCGTCACCTAATTATACCGGTTGTTAATTGGAGCCTGTCAGGTGTTGCGATGAGCTGCACGCGAGTTTCCCTCAATTGAGACAGGAGGTAATAGAATGTCTGGAAATAGAACCTCTGTTGAGCTACGGGATCATCATCATCATATTGCTTCTGTCACCAGGTGTGACTGTCGTTGTGAGTTTGACATAAGGCATTGGTAACACTAAGTGACATCTCTTTATTAAGGCGTTCATTGATATTCATAGAGAACATAGAGAATTGTAACATTGTAACACAACAAAGTTGTGACAGAGTGTATAGGGGATTACAAGTTTTATATTGACAGTATATACAAATATATAGGCGTATATATCCTTTTAAATGTAACTACATGTACTCTAAAATGTAATCTACGTAATCTCCGAAAGTAATTATTTATCATGAGAGGACCATAACAATAACTAGTAATGCTGCATACTCCAAGAAAGGTTACAATCTCACCTTTCTGGTAAAAATAGTTAGAAATTGCTAAGGTGTAGTAACTTCTGAGGACACAAGCTCAAACAGAAAGTGCAAATATGATACAAATATGAAAATATGAATCTTTTTATTTTACGTATTTCCTAATCAACAAAACTGTATGAATAAGGCTTGAAATGACTTACATGCGTTCTAAATATAGTTTAATCAAATTATAAAACAACTAACTAACTTCTTATGAGTGTACAATACATATTTGTATGTTTAGTTTGCATATTTTCAAAAGGTCTCTCTTTTATTTTTTTATTCATTATTTTACCAGGTAAGTTGACTGAGAACACATTCCCATTTACATCAACGACCTGGGGAACAGTTACAGGTGAGAAGAGGGGGATGAATGAGCCAATTGTAAACTGGGGATTATTAGGTGACCGTGATGGTTTGAGGGACAGATTGGGAATTTAGCCAGGACACCCCTGGGTTAACACCCCTACTCTTACAATAAGTGCCATGGGATCTTTAATGACCTCAGAGAGTCAGGACACCTGTTTAATGTCCCATCCGAAAGACTGCACCCTACACAGGGCAGTGTCCCCAATCACTGCCCTGGGATATGTTTTAGACCAGAGTAGAGTGCCTCCTACTGGCCCTCCAACACCACTTCCAGCAGCATCTGGTCTCCTATCCTGGGACTGACCAGGACCAACCCTGCTTAGCTTCAGAAGCAAGCCAGCAGTGGTATGCAGGGTGGTATGCTGCCAGCAGATGTTCTGATCTCTTGATCAAAACATCTGCCCCCATCGCTGTTAACATGGCAAAGAGCTCTAGCTTAGCTTCACTCGCTACTGGTGCTTGGGACACAACAGACAAAACTGAGCAAAGAAGCACAGCCCCATAATGCAATGCAATGAAATCCTTTTTGGTTATCCCTCTTGACCCTTACATATTAGATGATGATGACCTTTGGAAAATAATGGTCTGGCTAATTCAAACAAACAACACACATGTAAACAGTACTTCCTAAATCATACATTTTGAGTGGAAATGTTTTCTAGTGATGTAGCTGTCCATCCACACAGATGAGCCAAACACATAAACAACTCTGTTAATTTAAGCACCGATTCCGAAACAGAGTTAAGCGTGCGTCAGCAGATGTCACAAAGTGCTTATACAGAAACCCAGCCTAAAACCCCAAACAGCAAGCAATGCAGACGTAGAGGCACAGTGGATAGGAAAAACTCTTGAGAAAGGCAGGAACCTAGGAAGAAACATAGAGAGAACCAGGCTCTGAGGGGTTGCCAGTCCCTTCTGGCTTTTCCAGGTGGAGGTTATAAGAGTACATGGCCATTAAGACCAGATTGTTCTTTAAGAACTAATGGATCTATCATTTGCTATACAACATGTATTTTTTAGTTATGTTTATGAATAGCTATTTGTTCAGAATATGTGTGTCAGAAAAAGTGTCAGAAAAATATCCGAACGTTGTGGGAAAAAGTAGCTGCGATAGCACAATGTATAACCACTGATTTTAGCTCTAAATATGCACATTTTCGAACAAAACATAAGTGTATGTATAACCTGATGTTATAGGACTGTCATCTGATGAAGAATATTAAGGTTAGTCAAAAATTATATATCTTTTTACTGGTTTGTTACGATCGCTAACCTTTGCTACTGGGGAATGGCTTGTGTTTCTGGCTATTGTGGTAAGCTAATATAACGCTATATTGTGTTTTCGCTGTAAAACACTTAAGAAATCGGAAATATTGGCTGGAATCACAAGATGCCTGTCTTTCATTTGCTGTACACTATGTATTTTTCAGAAATGTTTTATGATGAGTAATTAAGTATTTGATGTTGGTGTCTGTAATTATTCTGGATGCTTTCGGTGCAATTTCTTATTGTAGCTGCAATGTAAACTATGATTTATACCTGAAATATGCAAATTTCTCGAACAAAACAGATTTATTGTATAACATGTTATAAGACTGTCATCTGATTAAGTTGTTTGTTGGTTAGTTTGGTTGGTTCTTAGTTAGTTAGGTTGGCTTTGTGCATGCTACCTGTGCTGTGAAAAATGTCTGTCCTTTTTTTGTATTTGGTGGTGAGCTAACATAAATATATATGCTGTTTTCGCTGTAAAACATTTTAAAAATCGGACATGTTGGCTGGATTCACAAGATGTGTACCTTTCATTTGCTGTATTGGACTTGTTAATGTGTGAAAGTTAAATATTTAAAAAATATATATTTTGAATTTCGCGCCCTGCACTTGAGATGGCTGTTGTCATAAGTGTACCGACTTCGGGCTTGCAGCCAGAAGAAGTTAATGAAATCGCCGTGTTAGAATTCTAAAAATAACTTCATTACGACATCCAGCTTCGGTATAGCTAGAGTACCCAAAAGCTGGGCGCCGACGACTAGTTCACATGTACGACAGATATATGAAATAGCATCATAAAATGTTTCTTACTTTTGCTGATCTTCCATTAGAATGTTGGACAAGGGGTCCTTTGTCAAGAACAATCGTTGTTTGGATTTAGAACGTCCATTTTCCCTCTTGAATTAGCAAGCGCACTAGCCAAGTGGCACGAATCTCTCCATCGTCAACAAACTCAGAGAACGGAACACGGCAAAACTCCCGAAAAAATTTCAATAATCTACTTAAACTATATTGAAAAAACATACTTTACGATGATATGGTCACATGTATCAAATAAAATCAAAGCCGGAGATATTAGTCGTCCATAACGGCAGCTAAACAGAAGGCAAATCCAGATGCCTCCTCGCGCTCTCCAGAAAACAGGAAATGGGTGACACGTCATACAAAGAGCTTGTATTCCACTTCAGACCAAGATAAACACTCAATTTCTTCTCTCACCGCCTCTTGACATCCAGGGGGAGGTCTATGAAGTGCATGTATACTAATACGTATCATGCCCATTTATAGGCAGGAAGTAGAACAGAGCCTCGATTTCAGACTTTCCACTTCCTGGTCAGGAAGTTTGTGCCAAATGAGTTCTGTTTTACTCACAGATATAATTCAAACGGTTTTAGAAACTAGAGAGTGTTTTCTATCCAATAGTAATAATAATATGCATATTGTACGAGCAAGAATTGAGTAAGAGGCCGTTTGAAATGGGCACCTTTTATCTGGCTACTCAATACTGCCCCTGCAGCACAAACAGGTTAAGATGTTCAAACATTCGTAGATGACCAGTAAGGTCAAATAATAATCGCAGTGGTTGTAGAGGGTGCAACAGGTCATCACCCCAGGAGTAAATGTCAGTTGGCTTTTCATAGCCAAGCATTCAGAGGTCGAGACAGCAGGTGCAGTAGAGAGAGATACACATATTCTGACCTTGAACATTAGCACGAGAATAGCTCTTTCTTTCCTGGGGCCTTCCGATTCGAGATCGGAACCAGAGGTACCTGCGCCTTCGTCCTCTGTTCTGTCTCCCTCTCCGGTGGCTTCTACCTCAGGTTCAGATCCTCAGAGCTCCCCCCTCATCGAACCATGAGGTTGATTCTACAGCTGGCTCAGGTCCATTGGGCCCCACCGCCCTTTGATACTTGATGGGTTTGCGAAACCTCTCGAGGCGAAAGAACGGCCGGACCTTCTCAAACATTGCACCAGCTGTTGTCATCGGCAACTCTATGGTGAGAAAAATCGTGCAAGCACGAGTACAGGACATTACAAGGCTGCTTGGGACCATTCCACGACAGTTGCCAGGAGCTGACGCTGTTGTAGTCCATGTGGGGTCTAACGACAGTAGGAGGGCTAGCTGAAACTGCTGCCTTAAGAAATTTACTGTCAAATGTTTTAAATCCTTGTGGATTGATGAGAAATTGAAAAATGTTGAGAAGGATTAGGTAAAAGGAATGTAAAATAAGTCTGGCTGCACAACCGATTGGCAAACGTATTGCAAATTGAGAACTAATGTGACTAAACTGAATAAAAGAGAAGAATAAACTACACAATGCAACAAAGATTAATGATTTAATGAGTGATGGGAAAAGCTTTGGAGCACCTTAAATTAAATTTTGGGAAAAAATGCAAACTCAGTTCATTCATTCATTAAATCAGATGGCTCATTCATCACAAAACCACTGATATTGCCAACTACTTTAATGATTTCTTCATTGGCAAGATTAGCAAATTTAAGCATGACATGCCAGCAACAAATGCTGACCCTACAAATCCAAGTATAACTGACCAAATTATAAAAGACAAGCTTTGTAAAGTGAGTGTTGAATCATGTTGTCTATCAACAATGACAAGCCACCTTGGTCTGACAACTTGGATGGAAAATTACTGAGGATAATAGTGGACAATATTTCCACTCTAAGCCAACAAAAATATGTGCCCTCAGGCCAGGAGGGAAGTAAAAGTAATTATGTTACCCAAGAATACTGGCTCATATAGCTGGCCAACCAGGCTGTTACCAACCCTTAGTAAACTTTTGGAAAAAAATGTGTTTGATACAATCCTATTTTACAGTAAACAAATGATGATTGGCTGAGAGAAATTGATGATATTAAGATTGTGGGAGCTGTTTTGTTACACTTCAGTGCAACTTTTGACATTATTGATCATAGTTTGCTGCTGGAAAAAACATATGTGTTATAGCTTTACACGCAATCAATCAATCAATCAATCAAATTTATTTATCAAGCCCTTTTTACAATCAGCTGATGTCACAAAGTGCTAAGTGCTATACAGAAACCCAGCCTAAAACCCCAAACAGCAAGCAATGCAGATGTTGTGGATAAAGAGTTTCCTGTCTAACAGAACACAGAGGGTGTTCTTTAATAAAGATTTAGTTTAAGTATAACTCTGACTTGTGTGATATTTGTCTCTCCTCATTTGATAGTAAATAAATTAACTACTACAGGGGACAAATACTTTTCCACAGCACTGTAAATGTCAATTTTTTTAGATAGATTTTACCGTATAATCGCTAGAGACAAATGTCTCATATGTGAGTCATTTCAGGAAACTAGGCGTGTGTCGCATGTCACTACTTCACAAAAAAGCCATTTGAAAGTAAACTTTTTTTTAAATCAAAATAGTTTTGTGGCAGGAAATATCTTCTGGAACACTTCAATGTGCCTTGATAAAAAAACTTGTATGCCATCTGTAAATACAAATAAAATTGTTAAATTACGAGCCTAGTTGGTTTAGCATTGGAAAAAGTCAGGAACCTTCCCGCTAGCAATGATTGGCTGAGATAATGGATGGGCTGGACATGCCGAGAGATGAGTTCGTATTGGTCTGCCATGTAGCACTCTTCTGTCTATAACATAAGCTGCTCAGTATTTGTAAGCAATCATTTCTGACGCAGCTTTTTCTGATAGATATCACATAGTTTTAAAATCAGTGGAAGGGCCGGTGGAATTATGATAGCTAAGGAGATGGAGAAAATTCTGGCCTTGATTGCGTATATGCAGAGGGAGACAAAATTTGAACACACAGAAGGCTGTATAAAACACCTTTCTCCAGATTACATCGTCAAACTAGGGGCAACAATGGCATACATGACAGAGAGGGAGAAGCGTCCATCCATGTATACGATTCAAATATTCTGGCTAGCTACATTTTCAGATTTTACACCTTTCTAATTCTGTCTGAAAGTTGTTTTAATTTCAAGTTAAAGCGTACTGTTAGGTAGCTATCTAAAGTTAGCTGGCTGGCTCGCTAGCTAACGTTACATGTATGATCTGTGTAGTAATATTATTTGTATCTCAGCCATTTGCATTGCTAGTTATAGCCTAATGTTAGCTAGCTAACATTGAACCTGTCTAAACAAAATACTCCACCATGCAAGTAACCATTTCAATAGAATGTTCATGATGTCACTGCGAAAACTGTCGATAGATTTAGCTGGTAAATTGCTCTGGCTGTCTACTCAGATTTCAGAGCGCTTTCATGTGTCTAGAAGTAGCTACCAAGTTAGCCAAAGTTAGCCAGTTAGGTTGGAAGCTTGACTGCTGTTGTTAGGTCAGAAAGCTTGGATCAATCCTGCTCCTCGGCCAGAGCATCCAGTGTGCGCTCTATACGCTCCGAGAGTGAAACTCTCTGAATTTACTAATGGACAATCAAAATCAAAATCAAATTGTATTAGTCATACGAATACAACAGGTGTAGACCTTACAGTGAAATGCTTACTACAAGCCCCAAACCAACAATGCCGTTTAAAAGAAATAAGAGTAAGAATAACAAGTAACAAGTAACTAAAGAGCAGCAGTAAAATAACAACAGTGAGACTATACACAGGGGGGTACCGGTTTGTTGAGGTAATATGTACATATAGGTAAAGTTATTAAAGTGACTATACATAGATGATAACAACAGATAGTAGCAGCGGCGTAAAAGTGGGGTCAGTGCAAACAGTCTGGGTAGCCATTTGATTAGATGTTCAGGAGTGTTATGGCTTGGGGGTAGAAGCTTAGAAGCCTCTTGGACCTAGACTTGGCACTGCGGTACAGCTTGCCGTGTGGAAGCAGAGAGAATAATCTATGACTAGGGTGGCTGGAGTCTTTGACAATTGTTAGGGCCTTCCTCTGACACCGCCTGGTGTAGAGGTCCTGGATGGCAGGAAGCTTGGCCCCAGTGACGTACTAGGCCGTATGCACAACCCTCTATAGTGCCTTGCGGTCGGAGGCCGAGCAGTTGCCATACCAGGCAGTGATGCAACCGGTCAGAATGCTCTCGATGGTGCAGCTGTAGAAGTCTTTGAGGATCTGGGGACCCATGCCAAATCTTTTCAGTCTCCTGAGGGGGAATAGGTGTTGTTGTGCCCTCTTCACGACTGTCTAGTGTGCTTGGACCATGTTAGTTTGTTGGTGATGTGGACACCAAGGAACTTGAAGCTCTCAACCAGCTCCACTACGACCCGTCGAGGAGAATGGGGACGTGCGCGGTCCTCTTTTTCCTGTAGTCCACAATCATCTCCTTTGTCTTGATAATGTTGACGGAGAGGTTGCTGTCCTGGCACCACACGGCCAGGTCTCTGACCTCATCCCGATAGGCTGTCTCGTCGTTGTCGGTGATCAGGCCTACTACTGTTGTGTCATCGGCAAACTTACTGATGGTGTTGGAGTCGTGCCTGGCCGTGCAGTCATGATGAACAGGGAGTACAGGAGGGGTCTGAGCACGCACACCTGAGGGGCCCCTCTGAAGAGGTTTAGCGTGGTGGATGTGTTGTTACCTACCCTTACCACCTGGGGGCGACCCGTTAGGAAGTCCAGGATCCAGTTGCAGAGGGAGGTGTTTAGTCCCAGGGTTCTTAGCTTATTGATGAGCTTTGAGGGTACTATGTTGTTGAACGCTGAGCTGTAGTCAATGAATAGCATTCTCACATAGGTGTTCCTTTGGTCCAGGTGGGAAAGGGCAGTGTGGACTGCAATAGAGATTGCATGCTCTGTAGATGTGTTGGGGCGGTATGCAAATTGGAGTGGGTTTAAGGTTTCTGGGATAATGGTATTGATGTGCGCCATGACCAGCCATTCAAAGCACTTCATGGCAACAGACGTGAGTGTTACGGGTCGGCAGTCATGTAGGCAGGTTACCTTAGTGTTCTTGGGCACAGGGACTATGGTGGTCTGCTTGTTGGCATTACAGACTCGGACAGGGAGATTTTTTAAAAGTCAGTGAAGACACTTGCTAGTTAGTCAGCGCATGCTTGAAGTACACGTCCTGGTAATCCGTCTGGCCCTGCGTCCTTGTGAATGTTGACCTGTTTAACCTGTTTGGGCTGCAGGGGAAGTATTGAGTAGCCGGATAAAAGGTGCCCATTTCAAACGGCCTCGTACTCAATTCTTGCTCGTACAATATGCATATTATTATTACTATTGGATAGAAAACACTCTCTAGTTTCTAAAACCGTTTGAATTATATCTGTGAGTAAAACATAACTCATTTTGCAGCAAACTTCCTGACAGGAAGTGGAAAATCTGAAATCGATGCTCTGTTCTAGGCCCTGCCTATAAAGGTCCTTGATATTTATTTGAATACATGCACTTCATACGTCTTCCACTAGATGTCGACAAGCAGTGAGAGAAGAACTGGAGTGTGTAACTTGATCTGGGGTCGAATAATAGCTCTTGGCATGACGTGTCACCAGTTTCCTGTTTTCTGGAGAGCGCGTGAAGGGACATGGATTTGCCTTCTGTACAGCTGTCGTTATAGATGACTAATATCTCCGGCTTTGATTTTATTTGATACATGTAACAATATCATCGTAAAGTATGTTTTTCAATATAGTTTTATTAGATTATTGAAATTTATTTGGGACGTTAGTCGTGTTGCGTTGTGTGCCTTTGTTCAGGAAGGAGAGCTTCGGGCTACTTTGCTAGCTTTCCGTGCTAATTGACTGGAGAAGAGGACATTCTAAAACCAAACAATGATTGTTCCCGACAAAGGACCCCTTGTACAACATTCTGATGAAAGATCATCAAAAGTAGGACCCATTTTATGATGCTATTTCATATATCTGTCGAACATGTGAAATAGTCGTTTGAGCCCAGATTTTGGGTACTCTCTCGCTATACCTAAGCTGGATGTCGTAATTAAGTTATTTTTAGAATTCTAACATGGCGATTGCATTAACCTGTTTGGCGTGCAAGCCCGACGTCGGTACATTTATGACAACAGCCACTTCAAGTGCAGGGCGCGAAATTCAAAAGATATTTTTTTTAAATATTTAACTTTCAAACATTAACAAGTCCAATACAGCATATGAAAGGTACACATCTCGTGAATCCAGCCAACATGTCCGATTTTTTAAATGTTTTACAGGGAAGACAAAATATGTAAATCTATTAGCTAACCACGTTAGCAAAAGACTCCACTTTTATTACTCCATCAGTTTTTGACTCCATCAGTAGCTATCACAAATTCGGCCAAATAAAGATATAAATAGCCACTAACCAAGAAACAACCTCATCAGATGACAGTCTGATAACATATTTATTGTATAGCATATGTTTTTTTCAAAAAATTTGCATATTTCAGGTATAAATCATAGTTTACATTGCAGCTACAGTCAGAAATTGCACCGAAAGCAGACAGAAAAATTAAAGACACCAACGCCAAATAACTAAATACTCATCATAAAACATTTCTGAAAAATACATAGTGTACAGCAATTGAAAGACAGGCATCTTGTGATTCCAGACAATATTTCCGATTTATCAAGTGTTTTACAGCGAAAACACAATATAGCGTTATATTAGCGTAGCCACAATAGCCAGAAACACTTGGGCGCCAACGACCAGTTCACATGCACGACAGATATTAGAAATAGCATCATAAAATGTTTCTTACTTTTGGTGATCTTCCGTCAGAATGTTGGACAAGGTGTCCTTTGTCCAGAACAGTCGTTGTTTGGATCTGGAACGGCAAATTTCCCTCTTGATTTAGCATGGGCACTTGCCAAGTGGCACAGATCTCTCCAACGTCAACAAAGTCAGAGAACGGAACACGGCAAAACTCCCGGAAAAATTTCAATAATCTGATTAAACTATATTGAAAAAACATACTTTATGATGATATGGTCACATGTATCAAATAAAATCTAAACCGGAGATGTTAGTCGTCCATAACGACAGCTAAACAGAAGGCAAATCCATTTCCTCTTTCGCACGCTCCAGAAACAGGAAATGGACGGTCACGTCATACAAAGAGCTTTAATTCCACCTCAGACCAAGATAGACAGGAAATTTCTTCTCTCACCGCCTCTTGACAACCAGGGGAAGGTGTATGAAGTGTACGTAGACTCTTACGTTCATTACCCATGTATAGGCATGAAGTTGAACAGAGCATTGATTTCTGACATTCCACTTCCTGGTCAGGAAATGTGCTGCAGAAGGAGTTCTGTTTCACTCAGAGAAATAATTCAAACGGTTTTAGAAACTAGAGAGTGTTTTCTATCCAATAGTAATAATAATATGCATATTGTACGAGCAAGAATTGAGTACGAGGCCGTTTGAAATGGGCACAATTTAACTGGCTACTCAATACTGCCCCTTGCAGCCATAATTAACTTCTTATGGCTGCAAGCCCGAAGCCGGGTACAATATGACAACAGCCACTTCAAGTGCAGGGCGCGAAATTCAAAATATATTTTTTTGAAATATTTAACTTTCACACATTAACAAGTCTAATACAGCATATGAAAGATAAACATCTTGTGAATCCAGCCAGCATGTCCGATTTTTAAAATGTTTTACAGCGAAAACACCACATTAATTTATGTTAGCTCACCATCAAATACAAAAAAGGACAGACATTTTTCACAGCACATGTAGCATGCACAAAGCCAACCTAACTAACCAAGAACCAACCAAACTAACCAAGTAACAACTTCATCAGAGGACAGTCTTATAACATGTTATACAATAAATCTATGTTTTGTTCGAAAAATGTGCATATTTGAGGTTTAAATCAGTTTTACATTGCAGCTACAATCACAGCTACCGTCACAAATAGCACCGAAGCAGCCAGAGTAATTACAGACACCAACGTCAAATACCTAAATACTCATCATAAAACATTTCTGAAAAATCGATGGTGTATAGCAAATTAAAGACAAACATCTTGTGAATCCAGCCAATATTTCCGATTTTTTAAGTGTTTTACAGCGAAAACACAATATAGCATTATATTAGCTTACTACAATAGCCTACCACACTACCGCATTCATTCATCAAGGCACGTTAGCGTTAGCAATCGGCACGTTAGCGATAGCGAATAAACCAGCAAAAGATATATAATTTTTGATTAACCTCGATAAGCTTCATCAGATGACAGTCCTATAACATCAGGATATACATACACTTATGTTTTGTTCAAAAATTTGCATATTTAGAGCTGAATCAGTGGTTATACATTGTGCTAACGTAGCATCTTTTTCCCAGAATGTGCGGATATTTTTATGGCACTCAACTATTCTGACCAAATAACTATAAACGTTACTAAAAAATACATGTTGTATAGGAAATGATAGATACACTAGTTCTTAATAGTGTGGTCTACAGTTTATCATGAGATACTCTACCTCAGGCGAGCAAAACCTAGAGACTTCCTTAGATAGCGTGCTCCAGCTGGTATTTATAAAAACACATAGTCTGCCGCCCCTTGTTTTACCAGACGCCGCTGTTCTGCCCTGCCGATACAGCGTATAACCAGCCAGCTGTATGTTGATAATGTAGTCGTTCAGCCACGACTCCGTGAAGCATAAGATATTACAGTTTTGAATGTCCCGTTGGTAGTTTAATCTTCCGCATAGGTCATCGATTTCATTTTCCAAAGATTGTAATGGAAGGAAGTGGGGGTTTATTCGTCCTCTGGCCCCTTTTTCCTCCGCCTTCTCTTCACGCAAATGATGGGGATCTGGGCCTGTTCCCGGGGAAGCAGTATACGTCGGGCTCGTCGGACTCGTTAAAGGAAAAAAGGATTATTGCCAGTCCATGGGGAGTAATCGTAGTTCTGATGCCCATAAGTTATTTTCAGTCATAAGAGACGGTAGCAGCAACATTATGTACAAAATAAGTTTAAAAAAAAGAAGTTACAAACAACGCAAAGAAAAAAACACAATTGGTTAGGAATACAGTAAAACATCAGCCTTGTTCTCCGGTGTCATCTTGTCAATCTGAGAACGCTCTGAGTTTACGAATGCCCAGGGAGCACTCTGGCACTCCAGATTGAATTTATGACTACATCCATAGTATAAACCAACCTTTTCTCTTGAAATCTTTGGTTGTTTAAAACATGGCCTCATTTGTGAATCCTTAAGGAGATGGGTGGGGCTAAGGTTAAGAGGGTGGGAACGATGCTGAATGGGTGTATACAAAGAAGATTTTAATTTTCTGAAAAGTGAGGTTACAAATTCATCAACTTTTCAAGCAGAATTACTTTCCCATTGTTCCTCGACTGTAGTGTATGATATGTCTAGCTCTGAGTTTCATCTTTTATCCAATGTGAAAAACAGAATTTCAAATTTCGCTACATGTCGGTCGGTCACATATGGCTTTTGGCAGCAAACAGCAAACTAAATAATTTCAACATATCAACTTTCCCACAGAAAAGTTTATGAAATGCTGTGCCATTATGCAGAATTTTTATTGTACAGCCTTTTATCTTGCAGGGATCGGCAGTCACGAATATCTTCATTATAGGCTACCCTGACTTTCTGTGTTTCCTATTTCTATTATGCTAAATTTTAGCCACTACAAGTATCGACCATCAGTAGGCCTAATAACCACACATATTCAACTGCCAATTTACTGTTAGTTCCCTTAAATTGGTATAGCCTACATTATCATTCCATTTATTTCCATTGTTTTGTTTACCTTCATTTTCTTCCTCTGTAAACACCATCACGCCTCCCCCTTACACTCAATATTTGCTTCCTTACACTCAACATGCTGAGGATCATTAATCTTAAGGATCCGCCCTTTTTAAAAATGTTCGCCTAAAATGACATACCCAAATCTAACTGCCTGTAGCTCAGGCCCTGAAGCAAGGATATGCATATTCTTGGTACCATTTGAAAGGAAACACTACAAGTTTTGTTGAAATGTGAAAGGAATGTAGGAGAATATAACACAATATATCTGGGAAAAGATAATAGAAAGAAAAAAATGATCGCTCTTTTGTATTTTTTTGTACTATCATCTTTTTTATTATTTTTTTTTTTTATTATTATTTTTTATTATTATTATAATTATTTTTATTTTTTAAAATTTTATCCCATTTTCTCCCCAATTTTTCGTGGTATCCAATCGCTAGTAATTACTACCTTGTCTCATCGCTACAACTCCCGTACGGGCTCGGGAGAGACGAAGGTCGAAAGCCATGCGTCCTCCGAAGCACAACCCAACCAGCCGTACTGCTTCTTAACACAGCGCGCCTCCAACCCGGAAGCCAGCCGCACCAATGTGTTGGAGGAAACACCGTGTACCTGGCCCCCTTGGTTGGCCCGCACTGCGCCCGGCCCGCCACAGGAGTCGCTGGAGCGCGATGAGACAAGGATATCCCTACCGGCCAAACCCTCCCTACCCCGGACGACGCTATGCCAATTGTGCGTCGCCCCACGGACCTCCCGGTCGCGGCCGGCTGCGACAGAGCCTGGGCGCGAACCCAGAGACTCTGGTGGCGCAGTTAGCACTGCGATGCAGTGCCCTAGACCACTGCGCCACCCGGGAGGCCCTGTACTATCATCTTTGAAATGCAAGTGAAAGACCATAATGTATTATTACAGCCCAGGTGCAATTTAGATTTTGGCCTCTAGATGGCAGCAGTGTATGTGCAAAGTGTTAGACTAATCCAATGAACCATTGCATTTCTGTTCAAAATGTTGTATCAAGACTGCCAAATGTGCCTAATTTGTTGATTAATAACTTTTCATGTCCAAAATTATGCACTCTCCTTAAACAATAGCATGGTATTATTTCACTGTAATAGCTACTGTAAATTCGACAGTGCATTTAGATTAACACGAATTTAAGCTTTCTGCCAATATCAGACATATCTATTTCCTGGGGGAATTTTTTTTTACTTACAACCTCATGCTAATCGCATTAGCCTACGTTAGCTTAACCGTCCCGTGGACGGGACACCGATCCCGAAGATGTTGATCAAAGTTGATAAAATAAAAAAAGACATGCTAATTAAATCCTTCTGGAGTGAAGCACAGACCAAGCTGTAGCAGTTTAACCTGATGCATTATGCAATACTTGGCTGTGTCATCGCACAGTTCCATGGTTAGTGCAGGCAATAGAATCAGAATAAATCAAACCACCGTTTTCTTTCTTTCGTGCATAAAGGCTCACCTAACATGTTTTTATGATTCATAAATACTTTCCTAAGCCTAAATTATCTACAAGATCAGAGTATTTTTTTACCTATCAATTGGTGCTAAAACAGAGACGAATATACTTATATTTAGATAGCGTTCTTTCATGATCCCTAATATTCGGAACACGTTCTGTCCATATATTCTAGTGAGTCTGTGGACAAAATCCTAACTAAGAGGTACCCCGTATATTAAAGGAATGGCTTAAGATAAATGTTCTGAACATCCTATTAAATGAAAACTCCATGAGAAAATATGTTGGCCAGCAAGTGGCAGGGTTTTCAGCAGTTGAATTACATTTATTCACCACGCTCATGGAAACCACCCCTGCAAAGACCGTTACGCACCTGCATAAGATACGTCTGAATACCAAATACTGAAAAGTGCGTAGGAAAGGTGTGCTTAAGGAAGGTGTAATTTCCTAAGTCGGAATGTCTGATTGAGGGCACTAGTAGCTGACTGTCTGATTGATGTACTGTTCTCTTTAGGGGTCAATAACCTGATGTAGAAAAGCTGCCCTACCAGGTAGGAAGGAAGGAGGGAGGGAAAGAGAAAAGAGAGAGAGAGCAAGTGAGAGAGGACTAGCGAAGGAGCAAGAGAGAAAGAGAGAGGAAATAGAGAGAGAGAACAAGAGAGCAAGAGAAAGAAAGAGCAATATACCATAGAAAGAGAAAGAAGAAAGAGAAAGAGAGATGTCCTCTTCATTCCTACAGCGTTAGTATGCTGATTAAATGAACAACCATCTCAACCCTCCCCAACACCATGGTAAAAAGGTCAAGTAAACTATTCCCTCTATTTCTCACATCCATCTTTCTGAGTCTGTGTGTTCTCTGTAGTGTGGCCCTGGGGTCAGTAACTTTAGGAGAGTTTGGGGTGTGGTGAGAAGAGAGGTATATAATCTGACTTCATACATTTTGGATGATACTCTGTGAAGGAGTGTGTGCTTGTGTGTGTGTTTGGATGATACTATGTGAAGGGGCAGTGTTTTTGGTTTCCCATTGGTTCTCGGAATGATGCCATGAATTTCCTGACCGGTAAAACATAACGTTTTTTCTGTGAAAGGAAGTGAACATTTAGCCTGTTCTGGGAACATTAACGTTTTACTATGTTTACCTGCATGTTTTCCTGGGAGGTTTTATTAATGTTCAGAGAACGGACATTATGGGTTATTAGGAGTTTTTTAAATAATTTCCTCAAAACTAATGCTGAATGTTTCAATAAGACTTGCATTAACCTGTTTAAACTCCAAGCACAGATAGGACACATGGACATTATTTGCCTTAGGCATTAATAATGCAAACATGTATTTTTTTGTGGTACAGCATCAGTGAGATTCAAACCTATAATGTTCTGTTCTCTATCCATGGAATGCACCACCAGGATGGACATAGAATGCCAATAGACCACATTTCAAAGGAAACAAGCACTCATTAAGATCAGGTGTGGTCAACTAGTAGGTGTGGCCAACACACCTGAACTCACTTCACAAGATAGAGGATCGAGAGAGTTTTGTTGATGCTGAGAGCGGAATGTATACACTGTTTTTAAATAACATTCTCAGAACGTACTTGGAATGTATTTTTATTTAAAAAAAATTATTTATATTTTTTGGGGGGTGGTGTATCAGCTTTAATATTGCAGAAAGATTGTTGCTTCCATCAATGTAATTGTCTGCATCATTCCCAATCTCCCATATATTTTGGGGGTAAGTATATATATATACAGTTGAAGTCGGAAGTTTAGAAAGTTTAGAAAACGTGTGGGCAGAACTGAAAAAGTGTGTGCGAGCAAGGAGGCCTACAAAGCTGACTCAGTTACACCAGCTCTGTCAGGAGGAATGGGCCAAAATTCACCCAACTTATCTTGGGAAGCTTGTGAAAGGCTACCTGAAACGTTTGACCCAAGTTAAACAATGAAAAGGCAATGCTACCAAATACTAATTGAGTGTATGTAAAGGTCTGACACACTGGTAATCAATCTATAGGATTGAGGTAAGGACTTTGTGATGGCCACTACAATACCTTGACTTTGTTGTCCTTAGGCCATTTTGCCACAACTTTGGAATTATGGAAGACCTATTTGCGACCAAGCTTTGACTTCCTGACTGATGTCTTGAGATGTTGCTTCAATATATCCATATAATTTTCCTCCCTCATGATGCCATCTATTTTTTGAAGTGCACCAGTCCCTCCTGCAGCAAAGCACCCCCACAACATGATACTGCCACCCCCGTACTTCAGGGTTGGGATGGTGTTCTTCGGCTTGCAAGCTTCCCCCTTTTTCCTCCAAAAATAACGATGGTCATTATGGCCAAATAGTTATATTTTTGTTTCATCAGACCAGAGGACATTTCTCCAAAAATAATGATCTTTGGCCCCATGTGCAGCTGCAAACCGCAGTCTGGCTTTTTTATGGCGGTTTTGGAGCAGTGGCTTCTTCCTTGCTCAGCGGCCTTTCAGGTTATGTCGATATAGGACTCGTTTTACTGTGGATATAGATACTTTGGTACCGGTTTCCTCCAGCATCTTCACAAGGTCCTTTGCTGTTGTTCTGGGATTGATTTGCACTTTTCGCACCAAAGTACGTTAATCTCTAGGAGACAGAACGCATCTCCTTCCTGTCGGCTGCGTGGTCCCATGGTATTTATACTTGCATTCTGGTGTTTGTACAGATGAACATGGTACTTTCAGGCATTTGGAAATTGCTTCCAAGGATGAACCAGACTTGTGGAGGTCTACATTTTTCTTCTGAGGTCTTGGCTGATATCTTTTGATTTTCCCATGATGTCAAGCAAAGAGGCACTGAGTTTGAAGGTAGACCTTGAAATACATCCACAGGTACACCTCCAATTTACTCAAATGATGTCAATTAGCCTATCAGAAGCTTCTAAAATCATGACATAATTTTCTGGAGTTTTCCAAGCTGTTTAAAGGCACAGTCAACTTAGTGTATGTAAACGTCTGACCCACTGGAATTGTGATACAGTGAATTTTAAGTGAAATAATCTGTCTGTAAACAATTGTTGGAAAAATGACTTAAAGTAGATGTCCTAACCGACTTGCCAAAACTATAGTTTGCTAACAAGAAATGTGTGGAGTGGTTGAAAAACGATTTTTAATGACTCCAACCTAAATGTATGTACACTTCCGACTTCAACTGTACATACCCATATATATATTTGCATACATAAACATTCATACATATATACATACATATATACATATACTGTACATTCTTATTTTTTTAATATACCTTTATTATTCCCCGCATACCTTACCACCCCTCCCTCAATTGGAGTAAACTAATGAAGAATAACACTTAGGCTTCTACTTTCAGTTTATACATATTTTACACATTTTACACACAATCTATTTTACAAAAGTTAGATTTTGTTTGGTTTTAGTCCTTCATCCATTTCTGATGTCCAACCAGTTTGATTTCTAATTGTATCTGCTTTTTCACAACATTTCTGAACCTATATACATTTTACAGACCCCGCATATTTTACATTGGTTATCTTGTTATTAGTCCCACCCTTCAGCTCCATTCAACCCCTCTCATCTATCTCTTAACACTGTCCATTTTGGATTTCTATTTTCCATATATTTTTCAACTGTGCTGTCATGCTTCACAAAAGTACTGAACTTTTCTCTTCTCATAGCTTCTACAGATTGTAAATTATAGATAAACATTTTTGCTAAAATATGAGTTTTCAAATAACCCAGTATTGC
The DNA here is from genome assembly GCF_029448725.1 of Salvelinus fontinalis. NCBI lineage: Eukaryota > Metazoa > Chordata > Actinopteri > Salmoniformes > Salmonidae > Salvelinus > Salvelinus fontinalis. Next base: position 7,986,053 of record NC_074685.1, read on the forward strand.
TATCTGCAGCGTTAGTTCTAGGCAAATGTTGCAAGTCTTCAGCCATTCCTGGACCTGTAACCAAAAATGAGCTACATCAATCCCACAATGAGATTTATATATAACATTCTATTGGTTGCAAGAATTTTTAATAATCATTTAAATTGAAAAATGTGTTTTGAATCCGGCGTTATTTGCGTGTCAATTCATGAACCACGTGCCATGGAATGGGTACATCGAAAATCTCTTCCCAACTATTTTGCAATTTATATGGCACAGCTGTCAATTTTTGGGTCCTTAAATGAAATTGGTATATGTTTTTATTTGTCACATTTTTTTAAACCATTTATATTCTTTAATGCAGGGCTGACAGACAAGTTCCTTACTTTTCCCCCCTTCTACTTGCCTCTTCCATTTTTGTGGTAATGTTGCAATTAGTTGATTGTAATTTTGGGTAGAGCAGACATTTCCATATGTCTGTGTTAGCTGCATGTGTGACATAACTTCACCAGTCCTATTTATGATCTAATTTACAAAAATTATACTTAAAAAAAATGTATCAATTAGTATATTTGAGTTTAACCACAATATTTGTTATATTATTTCTTCTGTCTTTTCAGGTGGATTAAACTGAAATTGCAACCAACTTTCTAAGGCTTGTTTAAAAAAATAACGCTATTTCGGAGATGATTTCGTTTTGAAACAACCGAAAGTGAGAAGTTGTAATCTGAATAAATGGAAAAAGGCCATTCTTCAACATGGGGTGAGACATTCCTACCAATTTACTAGAGAACCATTTCGGATTTAAGTATAATTATGACTGATGCTTTTAGTGAGAGGTCTAATGCTTTGATATTTAGTCATTTCTGGCCTCCGAATTCATATTTGTTATATAAATATGCCCTTTTAATTTTATCTGGCATGCCATTCCAAATAAAATGGAATATTTTTTATTCATATAATTTAAAAAGCAGGTCACTACTGTAGCTGTATGCAAAACTATAATCAAATAGTGATGTGAAAAAAGAGTTAACAGGGTGATTTTTCGACAAATAGACAGATATTTTCCTTTCCATGGTAGCAAGATCTTATCTATTTTTGCTAACTTTTTATAAAAATGTATTGGAGTGAGATCATTTCTTTCTTTTGGGATTTGTATACCGAGTATGTCCACATCCCCGTCAGACCATTTTTCTGGTAAACTACACAGTAATGTGAAAGTAACATTTTTTAGTAATCCACTACGTAATATGGTACATTTATCATCATTTGGTTTTAATCCAGATAGGTTAGGAAAGGTATCTAGATCCTCTATGAGGTTGTGGAGGGATTCTAATATTGGTTTTAAAAGAGAACAATGACACCTTTGTTTTTAAACCATGGATTTCTAATCCCTTAATATTATTGTTGGTTCTAATTTTAACAGCTAACATTTTGATGACAATAATAAATAGATATGCCGATAGTGGACAACCTTGTTTTATTCCTCTTGACAGTTTAAAACTTTCTGAGATTTAGCCATTATTTACTATTTTACACCTAGGGTTACTATACATAACTTTAACCCATTTTATAAGAGATTCTCCAAAATTGAAATATTCCAGGCATTTATATATAAACTCCAGTCATACTTTATCAAAAGTCTTTTCAAAATCAGCTATGAAAACCAGGCCTGGTGTCCTCGATATTTCATAGTGTTCTATTGTTTCCAGTAATTGTCTTATATAATCTCCAATGTATCGTCCATGTAAAAAACCTGTCTTATTAGGATGAATAATATCTGACAATATCTTTATAATTCTATGCGCCACGCATTTAGCTTAGGATGTTACTAATGTTTTCTTGTGGTTGTTATGGAATGTTATCGTAATGTTCTGAGAACATTACTTTGAATAGAGCCATGAGGAAACCTGCAGAAAATGTTGTGCTGAAGTGCTGAAATTCCCATAGAACATTGTTTCTTAATTTTCTCTGAATGTTTTGAGAACATGACTTTAAATAGTACGATGAGGAAACCTGTAGGAAATGTTATGCTGAAGTACTGAAATTCCCACAGAAGAATGCTGTTCCAAAAATGAAATGTAACAATGTTTGAAATTTTATGAAAGGTTCTGTTAATAAAGTAATGAATTACCAAGACAATAACATTATTTTGTCAAGTTCCTTAAATGTGTTGAGAATGTTCCAAAACCAAGCAACTATCCTGCACCATTCCTAAAGTGTTGTGGGAAGGCTGTACGCAAAATAACCATAGGACAACCACGCTCTCACCAAGCGCTAAGATTTTTCTTCTTCAGATTGTTATGTGCTAGCTGGGTCCTTAGCTATGAATGGCCATATATCCTAATGTTACTCATAATCAATTAGGTGTGAGCCTAAATTACTGTGTTAAATCTTTAATCCATAATTTACTCAGTAATGATTTTTGAGGCTATTTACAAGCTAAATGAGCGATGAAAGCCATCAAATAGAATACATTGGACAGAAAACCCAGATTTTCTGTGAGAGGGAAGGTTATGCATGTAGAGAGTAGGGAAGGGAAAAAAGAAAGGAAGAATTACATGATCATGACATATGAACTTGAATCATGAATTTTAGCAAAAGCAAAGGAGAATATATTCTCTCTATTCCAATCATTTAAATTAAGTTTTCTTGTACCTTTTCTTCTAAAACAGTTTATATCTCGCTCTCAAAACTTATCAACTAGCTAGCCTTCAGTATGTGGATAACCTGAAACAATTAAAGATCAAGTACACAGAAGTAAAAGATACATTAAAACCAGATTAAAAAGTAGAACTAGTTTCTTCATGCTTTTTCATCCCCAGTCGCTATTTCATTCTGATTAGCATCAACACCACATTCTAGAACAATCTAGAACGGAACAATTAAAACCCTAATTAGTCTTATTTCCCAGAGGTGGTGAAAAACTAAACACAAAACAAAGGAAAAGGTACTTCACCATGCTGAGAGACATTGTTATCACAAAGCATGGCTTTATGGTAATAATACCACAACATGAAGAATACCTGGGAGAGATCTCACGGTGAGTACCTGAATACACTGCTGTGTTAATTGAAGCTTGTAATTATACTGAAAGAAATTATAAATGCAACATGCAGCAATTTCAATGATTTTACTGAGTTAAAGTTCATATAAGGAAATCAGTCAACTGAAATACATTCATTAGGCCGTAATCTATGGATTTCACATGACTGGGCAGGGAAGCAGCCATTGGTGGGCCAGAGAGGCCAAACCATAGGCCCACCCACCTGGGAGCTTGGCACAGTCAATCAAAATGAGTTTCCCCCCACAAAAGGGCTTTGTTACAGATATAAATACTCGTCAGTTTCATCAGCTGTCCGGCTGGCTGGTCTCAGATGATCCCACAGGTAAAGAAGCCGGATGTGGTGGTCCTGGGCTGCCGTGGTTAAATGTAATCTGAAGTTCTGAGTCCGGTTGGACGTACTGAAAAATTCTCTAAAACGACATTAGAAGAACATTGTTTCTTAATGTTCTTTGAACGTTTTGAGAACATGACTTTAAATAGAACCATGAGGAAACCTGTAGGAAACGTTATGCTGAAGTACTGAAATTCCCACAGAAGAATGCTGTTCCAAAAATTAAATGTAACCATGTTTGACATTTTATGAAACGTTCTGTTAATAAAGTAATGAATTACCAAGACAATAACATTATTTTGTCAAGTTCCTTAAATGTGCTGAGACTGTTCCAAAGCCAATAAACTATCCTGCACCATTCCCAGAATGTTGTGGGAAGCTTGTTTGCAAAATAACCATAGGACAACCACGCCCTCACCAAGCTCTAAGAAACATTTGTTTTTCAGAACATTATGTGCTAGCTGAATGGCCATATATCCTAATGTTACTCAAAATCAATTAGGAATGTCCAGTTCTGCTGGACATTCATCATGCCAATTGCAGTCAGCATGCCAATTGCACTCTCCCTCAAAACTTGAGACTTCTGTGGCATTATGTTGTGTGACAAAACTGCACAATTTAGAGTGGCTGTTTATTGTCCCCGGCACAAGGTGCAGCTGTGTACTGATCATACTGTTTAATCAGCTTCTTGATATGCCACACCTGTCAGGTGGATGGATTATCTTGGCAAAGGAGAAATGTTCACTAACTGTGATGTAAGTAAGCTTTTTGTGCATATGGAACATTTCTGGGATCTTTTATTTCAGCTCATAAAACATGGGTCCAAAACTTAACATGTTGCGTTTATAGTTCTACATGCTCTGCCCCTGCTGTTTTGACTCTGTCTTGGTGTTTGTTTGTGTACTGAATGTCTGTGTCTGGGTGTGTTTGTGTATGTGTAGAGACTGCTGGTTTACAGGATGCAGCAGAGAGAGGTACGGTGTCACTGTGTACAAAGATACCAGCTCAAAAGCCTTATGTGTTGGCTTGAAGTGTTTGTGGGACTTGTAAAGCTTGCCAGAGTTATTGTTGAATGTTGAAGAGGTTGTACACAGTGTCCTCCCATGGCTCTGGGCTAAGTGTGTGTGTGAGAGGGGTGGCAGTGTGTTCTGCTAAGTCCTAGTGTGAGTGTGAAGTAGTGTAGTGTGTGACATTACTATGAGGTTCATGTGTAGTGTGTCATTAGTGTTTGTGTGCCTGTGTGGGTTAATGGGTAGTGTGACATTGGTGTGTGTGTGTTAATGTGTAGTGTGCCATTGGTGTGTCTGTGCCTGTGTGTGTTAATGTGTAGTGTGTCATTTGTGTGTGTGCTAATGTGTAGTGTCATTGGTGTGTATGTGTGCCTGTGTGTGTTAATGTATATTGTGTTATTAGTGTTTGTGTGCCTGTGTGTGTCAATGTATAGTGTGTGTGTTAATGTGTAGTGTGTCATTACTGTGTGTGTGCGCGTGTGTGTGTGTTAATGTGTAGTGCGTCATTGGTGTGTGTGTTTCAAGGCACAAGGCGAGACCCAGATGCAGACACAGGAGGCAGATGGTTGGAGTCTTACAATGTTTAATTAACCAAAGGGGTCGGCAAGAGAATGGTTGTGGACAGGCAAAAAGGTCAAAACCAGATCAGAGTCCAGGAGGTACAGAGTGGCAGACAGGCTCGTGGACAAGGCAGGCAGAATGGTCAGGCAGGCGGGTACAGAGTCCAGAAACAGGCAACGGTCAAAACCGGGAGGACTAGAAAAAGGAAAATGCAAAAAGCAGGAGAACGGGAAAACGCTGGTTGACTTGGAAACATACAAGACGAACTGGCACAGAGAGACAGGAAACACAGGGCTAAATACACTGGGGAAAATCAGCGACACCTGGAGGGAATGGAGACAATAACAAGGTCTGTGTGTGTTAATGTGTAGTGTGTCATTGGTGTGTATGTGTAGTGTGTCAGTAGTGTGTGTGCCTGTGTGTGTTAATGTGTATTGTGCCATTAGTGTGTGTGTGCCTGTGTCTGTTAATGTGTAGAGTGTCATTAGTGTTTGTGTGACTGTATGTGTTACTGTGTAGTGTGTTATTAGTGTTTGTGTGCCTGTGTGTGTTAATGTGTAGTGTGTCAGTACTGTGTGTGTGTTATTAATGTGTAGTGCGTGATTTTAGTCATGTATCCTGAACAGTGTGTGATATTTGTCATGTATCCTGAACAGTGTGTGATATTAGTCATGTATCCTGAACAGTGCGTGACATTAGTCATGTATCCTGAACAGTGTGTGATATTTGTCATGTATCCTGAACAGTGCGTGACATTAGTCATCTATCCTGAACAGTGCGTGACATTAGTCATGTATCCTGGACAGTGTGTGACATTAGTCATGTATCCTGAACAGTGCGTGGCATTAGTCATGTATCCTGAACAGTGTGTGATATTAGTCATGTATCCTGAACAGTGTGTGATATTAGTCATGTATCCTGAACAGTGCGTGACATTAGTCATGTATCCTGAACAGTGCGTGACATTAGTCATGTATCCTGAACAGTGTGTGACATTGGTCATGTATCCTGAACAGTGCTTGACATTAGTCATGCATCCTGAACAGTGTGTGACATTAGTCATGTATCCTGGACAGTGCGTAACATTAGTGATGTATCCTGGACAGTGCGTGACATTAGTCATGTATCCTGAACAGTGCGTGACATTGGTCATGTATCCTGAACAGTGCGTGACATTAGTCATGTATCCTGAACAGTGTGTGACATTAGTCATGTATCCTGGACAGTGCGTAACATTAGTGATGTATCCTGGACAGTGCGTGACATTAGTCATGTATCCTGGACAGTGCGTGGCATTAGTGATGTATCCTGGACAGTGCGTGGCATTAGTGATGTATCCTGAACAGTGTGTGACATTAGTCATGTATCCTGGACAGTGCGTGACATTAGTGATGTATCCTGGACAGTGCGTGGCATTGGCCCAGCTACCAGCTCTACATCTTGACCCTTACTATGCTCTGATATACATTGGAGGTTACTGAAGTTGATGACAGACATCTTGCCGTCAGTCTGTTATGTTGACATTTCCCAAAGACTGTAGTCAGCCTCTGTCAACCTTCAGGGGAAACTGGTGACATAAATGCACTGCTACACATAACCAGCAGTATAGAATTGTAGGATTTGTTGTTGCTGACAAAACAACATGGGCTTTCATTTGTGCATATGAACCATTCTGGATGTGCCACATTTGTTTTTCATCACACATTTGAGCACTGAGTGTTTTGTTTCTACAGCACAGACCTGGCCTCAGGGCTGTAATTTTAGCAGCCATTCATGCACTGTCAGTATCCCATATCTTTGTAGGGAAATGTGAAACAGACCTATTTTGAGCCCCCGTGTTGATGGCGTTTGGATGGCAGTGTGTTGTGAAGAGAGGGAGGTGCGGGGCAGAGGCGCACAGACTGTCTAGAAGAGAAAGGTTTGGGTTATTTAAAATCATCACAGAGCCTGTAATCTGAGGACAGGAAGCAGACACAGAGAGAGAAAGAGATAGAGAGAATGAGAGAGAGACAGGGCGAAAGAGCACGAGAGGGAGAGAGGGAGGGGGGAGAGAAAGAAAGAGATTGAAGGAAAGAGAGAAAGAATGAGAGAAATAAAGAGAAAGAGAGAGAGAGAGTGGAGAACTGAAGTGGGAGAGAGAAAGAAAGAGCAAAAGAGCATGTGAGAACAAGAGGTATGAAGAGAGAGAGAGCAAAAACACAAGAAATACAGAGGTAGCAAAAACTCAAGAGGGAGCATGACAGAGGGGGTTGAAGAGAAACCACCCAAGCAAAGAACCTAATTTAATACCAGGGGTTGGTTAAGAATAAGGGGCAGAGTGTATTTTCCTACGGCAGACAATTGCTGTGCTTCAACTACACCAGCTACAATGGATTTTTACTCTTCTCTATCCAGCTTCTGTCATTGAAATTCCACACCAGGGACACCTTAAGTCAATATTAAATGAATCATTCCTTATTATCAGCAAGCTGGAGAAGTTCCAACAAACTTAATGCACCATAGTAGACGTTGGTCGGGATCTCGACCGGGGCAGTCCCATTAGTTCTCTTATATACTGCTTACACAGAATATTTGCATGAATTACATTATTCATTATGCATTATTAATTAATCGGCTACCGAGAGCGTAATCACACAGTCATCCAGAACAGCTAGTGCTATCATGCATGCTTCAGTGTTGCTTGTCTCAAACCGAGCATCAAATCATTTAGCTCATCTGGTAGGCTGGGGTCACTGGGCAGCTTGCGTCTCGGTTTCCCTTTGTAGTCCGTAATAGTTTTCAAGCCCTGCCACATTCGACGAGTGTCAGAGCCGGTGTAGTAGGATTCAGTCTTAATCCTGTATTGACGCTTTGCTTGTTTGACGGTTCATCTGAGTCACTAGTATGTCCTGCTTAAGTTTTTGATTGTAAGCAGGAATCAGGAGAATAGAATTATAGTCAGATTTGCTAAATGGTGGACGGGGAAGAGCTTTGTATGCATCTCTGTGTGTGGAGTAAAGGTGGCCTAGAGTTTCTTTCCCTTCTGGTTACGCATGTGACATGCTGGTAAAAATGTGGTAAAACTGATTTAAGTTCACCTGCATTAGAGTCCCCGGCCACAAGAGATCCGCCTCTGGGTAAGAATTGTCTTGTTTCCTTATGGCCTTATAGAGTTGGTTGAGTGCAGTCTTAGTGCCAGCATCGGTCTGTGGTGGAAAATAGATGGCTAAAAATAATATAGATGTGTCACGTTCTGACCATAGTTCTTTTGTGTTTTCTTTGTTTTAGTTTTGGCCAGGACGTGAGCTGGGTGGGCATTCTATGTTGGCCTGATATGGTTCTCAATCAGAGGCAGGTGTTAGTCATTGTCTCTGATTGGGAACCATATTTAGTAAAACTGTTTCGGGTTTTGCCACATTTGTTATTTTGTATTTGTGTAGTGTTCACGTTATCGTCTTTTATTAAACATGTTGAACACGAACTACGCTGCATCTTGGTCCGATCCCTGCTACACCTCCTCTTCAGACAAGGAGGGGGAAGGCTGCCGTTACAAGATGAGAACTCTCTTGGTAGATAGTGTGGTCTACAGCTTATCATAATATACTCTACCTCAGGTGAGCAATACCTCGAGACATCTTTAATATTAGACATCGCGAACCAGCTGTTATTGACAAAAAGACACCCCCCCCCCCCCCACCCTCATCTTACCAGACTTAGCTTCCCTGTTCTGCCGGTGCATTGAAAATCCCTCCAACTCTATATTATCCGTGTCGTCGTTCCGCCACGACTCGGTGAAACATAAGATATTACATTTCTTAATGTCCCGTTTGCAGGATAATTGTAATTGTAGGTCCTCAATTTTATTTTCCAATGATTGCTTGTTAGCAAGTAGAATTGATGGCAGTGGCAGTTTACTTGCTCGTCTACGGATTCTCAAAAGGCAGCCCGATCTGCATCCTCTTCTTCCGTCTTTTCGTCACGCAAATGACGGGGATTTGGGCCTGTTCCCGGGAGAGCAGTATATCTTTCTCGTTGACAATTCCTTCGACCTCATTGCATGGTTTTAGCTCGGACATGCACTGTCAACTGTGGGACCTTATATGTTCAATCAATTTAATTTACCACAAATGGACTCCAATCAAGTTGTAGAAACATCTCAAGGATAATCAATGGGAACAGGATGCACCTGAGCTCAATTTCGAGTCTCATAGCAAAGGGTCTGAATACTAATGAAATAAGGTATTTCTGTTTTTTGTTTGCAAACATTTCTAAAAACCTGTTTTCGCATTGTCATTGTGGGGTATTGTGTGTAGATTGATGATGACATTTTTTATTTCATCCATTTTAGAATAAGGCTGCAATGTAACAAAATGTGGAAAAAGTGAAGGGGTCTGAATACTTTCCGAATGCAGTGTACTTAAATTTTAGATACAGTTACACGTAATGGAAACAGATTATTGTTTTAGATTACATTACCTTCTTACTTAAATCACTGGTGTTACCCAAACTATAGAAATGAGTAATAATAACATTGTCAAAAACGACTCTTATTCAATTATTCATACATCTGTCCCAAGTGTCCCTTACAGCCTGTTTGAGTTCAGTGAGCACCACTAATTGTCACTGCCTATTTGTCCACAGGAAACTTATCTCTAACCCAAACACCCGATGGCAGCCTCTAATATATTCAGTCCCAAGGCTCAATCCTTCTGTTCATCATGTGACCTTATATTGAAACATTTACTTCGTCATATTAGTAAAATATTGAAAGCCACTAATACCGTTCACTTTGTTACTTTCACTAGTCTCCATATCTGTTTCCTTCAACTAGGACACTTTCTTCCCAAATAGGAAGACCCTCTCAATCACTACTACTAATACACACGGATCACTCTCAAACAATGTTCTGCTTATACCTCTAAGGCTTATAAAATAACAAAAATACACGATAACTTTCTCCTTATAGGAAGGCATTTTTTTTTCATTTTAGTCTACCCTAACAATGATACTCTTAATATTTTTTTCCAATTTCTTTTGGATATTCACTTTCTGCTATTATTTTAATATTAACATGTAATGCGACAATTTTCTAAAATACATTGGCCAATTCAGAAGGGAAGAGATACACTTTATTGAATCGACATGTATTATAACTGTCCTGGCACTGTCTATCAGTCCACTGTAGATGGAGTGCTCTGTCCATAATAAGTCTGGCACCCGAGACAGGAGATACTGGGCCTTAAGTTTAGTTAACAAGTCTCTACAGGTTCAACATTCATTGGTTCTATTTAACAGGGCATGGTTTTTTCAAAATGTTTTACTGGGAGGAGGAAATCTCATAGCGTTTATAGTTTTATTGGTTTGGAGTAAGTCAAGTCCCGTACCTTTACCAAAAGTGGATCTGATATTGGCCAATCTTTTCTGAGACTTTATTTCCCAGACCCTTTAGACAGTCATACAATGATGTAACCTTATCATTATCAAATTATTCATTGTAACGATGTATGCTGAAAGTCGGGAAGCAAGTTCAGGGAGTGAATACATTTAATAAATTACAGAACAAAACAAGAAACACAAACAGCGCACCGACATAGAACAGGAACAATGACGACTGGGGAAGAAACCAAAGGGAGTGACATATATAGGGCATTATGTGCCTAACGCTGGTGACAAGTGTGAGCCCTAACGAGCAGCCTGGTGACCTAGAGGCCGGAGAGGGAGCACACGTGACAGTACCTCCTCCCTGACGCGCGGCTCCGGCTGCAGGAGGCCAACCAAGATGACGATCCTGGGGATCAGGAGTGGACCGGTCGAGGAGTGAACCTGATGAGCCGGCTGAGACCTCCCCAGTTGCCTCGGCTGAGGCACGGGAGCCTGTTCCCCCAGCTTCGGTATGGGAGCCTATCAAACCTGCTGAGGCATGGGAACCTACAAATTGGCTGAGGCCCCCCAGGTAGCTCCGGCTCCAACACCCGGACCCGACATCACCCCCAACACAAACACAAACAAAGAAACACTCCCTGATGCTTCCCTTTGTTGAGTCGTCATTCTGTAACGATGTATGCTGAAAGTCGGGAAGCAAGTTCAGGGAGTGGATACATTTAATAAATAAAAGAACAAAACAAGAAACACGAACAGGAACAAGGGCGACTGGGTAAGAAACCATATTTAGGGCAAGTAATCAAGGAGGGGATGGAGTCCAGGTGAATGGCATTATGCGCCTAACTCTGGTGACAGGTGTGCGCCCTAACGAGCAGACTGGTGACCCAGAGGCCGAAGAGGGAGCACATGCGACATCCATAAATGGACCACTCTGAACATTTCTCAGAATACTTTTTACATCACTTACCTAAGTCTACCTGTGGGTATGCAAGTTTTACGTTATTTGTATTTTTTCCATTGTTACTTAACCAAATCTCAAGAAACCCATTATACAACATACTTTGTTACTTTATCAGCTCTCTAGTAACCCATTATACTATTCATACAGCATATTTGTTAACAGTACTCTCTCCTTTCATATCTTCACATCACACAGAATCCCTATATAACATTATAGATTGAAAAACTCAGCTCACAGAGAAGTGGTTGGGGTATTCATTAAGACAAACACCCCTTTCACAGCGAAGCTAGTCCTGTGAAAGCTTTCATTACCTCAGTACTTAACTTCTCTGATCTACGGATACCGGATGCGGATTTAAATTCGACAACATACGGTGATCGCCACAAATAGTCATATTAAATATTCGTGAAAATACAAGTGTCTCACATGCTTCAAAAGCCTAGAATCTTCCTAATCCAACTGCATTGTCAGATTTAAAAAAGGATTTACTGCGTAAGAATACAATGCGATTATCTGAGCACAGAGCCCCATACCAAAATACTTTTTCAACCAGCACAAGAGTAACAAAATCACAGATTGCAATGAAATAAATTGTTTACCTTTGAAGATCTTGCTCTGTTTGCAATCCCAAGGCTCATTGTTACACAATGAATGGTCTTTTGTTCGGTTAAATCCATTTTTATAGCCTAACACAAAACATTTTGTGAACGCTTATCTCGTTGAATTTCGCGTCATTCAATTTTCTGAGAAACATTCGACGTAAATACAAAGACTAAATCTGGCTTTATCCAGTCATGTTTGGTTTCCTTGCAATCAACTGTTTGTTTGTAACACAACCAAACTTGATGGGTCATTTCGCGGGACGTATTGACCCAAAGAAAACGATTGGAAGACAACAAGTAACGACCTTATTGTGCACCAATTATATGACCGATGTTTCGTTGATTGACTGTATTTTAACCCAATGACCACTGATCATCTCGAAATCTAGCTGGGTAGATAGTCAATGAGCAGAGGTAAACGGCAATATGTAATGTTTGTCTTTTGGAAGACCGACCCATGTAGTAAACTCCGGCGTAAAGACCGTCATTCGCCATTGAAGATTCATACTGGAAGGAGCCAAACTCATTACGCACAGCATCTTCAGATGTTTATATATCGAACATCATGGCGAATAAGTCAGGGAAAGCTAAATCTAAGACTAGATATACGAATGTAAACAAAATTATAGAGGAAATTGATCTTGAAATTGAAACATATGCTTTTGGAAGACGACTCAGTTAGCGACCATGACTCAAATGGAAGCATATTTTTTTGAATGGAGAGGACATTGTTTTGGGCTGGTAAGTTCTTCTCATGCTAATGCCGTTGTTTGAAATTAATAAAATAAAATATTATTTGTGATTGTTTTTACATTTTATTTGCAATATATAAAAATGTAATGAAATGTGTAAAGTACACATTGGCTATACTTCCTCCAGCGGCATGCTTCCTCAACTCAGTCTACATATTATGGATTAGAGGGAGCATGGTCGAGATGCGTGTGTCTGCCGCCAACGTGTCCATCCCCAACGTGTCCATCCCCCTCTGAAGCTGGTTCATCCAGCTGGACCCCTGCTGTCTCTGGTAAACTGTTCATATTTACTCTTGAGGGCTATATAAATTGATTTGATTTGATAGAGGACAGGGTCTTCCAAATATTGAAAGTGTGTAAATAGTTACCCATGTTATTTTGTAAATGTATTTATATTTTTTTTCCTCCCCAAAAAATCCCAATTTTTTTTCTTAATTTTTTGGGGGTGTGTGTTAGAATACCATTTTGGTATTTTGTATATAGTTATTTGTTTCAAAATGTATACCTTCACCAATTTGGCCACTTGGGTACATTTGGGCTACTTGTGTGGGACACCTGGGTGACTTCATGATAAATGTCATGTAGCACACTCATTTGGAAGTTATTCTGAAACTTTGCACAAGTACTGTTGCCCTCTTATGTTTTTCACTGAAATTATCCCCATATTCATATCTGAATGTTTGTTTTATCTTGTTCATTTTAAAGATGATGATACAACAATTAAAAAGAAAAAACATATTTTTTCATTGTATTATCTAAACCAGATCTATTGTGTTATATTCTCCTACATTCAATTCACATTTACACAAACTTCAGATTGTTTTCTTTTAACTTCTTGTCAATAGGGGGAGCTGTTAGCACTTTGTAATAATGACGTTCCCAAATTAAACTGCCTCGTACTCAATTCTTGCTTCTACAATATGCATATTATTATTACTATTGGATAGAAAACACTCTCTAGTTTCTAAAACCATTTGAATTATATCTGTGAGTGAAACAGAACTGGACTTAGAGCAATTTTCCTATGTGTATGTGAGAATGCCAAATTTTGCTAGCTGCTCTGAGACCTGTGTATAAATCTGCCTGTCTTCTATTGGTTGAGATGCACTGCATACGCCTTCCCCTGGATGTTAGCGAATAGGGAGACTTGAAATGGAGTCTCTACGTAGATCTCAAAGGTTATAAATCACTTGGCAAAGACGTGTCTGTTCTTTTCCCTCTCCGCTCTGACGCACTGAGGACCTTGGCATATTGTCCTAGAACCATCGGTCATAGATCTTAGAAATTTCCGGCTGTGTTTTTATTCGATATAGGCTTTAACCTGTTGGGGATGGGGGCGCTGTTTAGACTATTTATGCTAATGTGGCTAATTTTTTAAACGGCTTCCCACAAAATCCTTGATCGTACAATATGCATATTATTATTATTATTGGATAGAAAACAGTCTATAGTTTCTATAGGAGTTGAAATTTTGTCTCTAAGTGGAACAGAGCCCATTCTACAGCAATTTCCCTGACATGGAGTCAGATTTGAGAAACGTTGGCCACTTTTCTGAAGTCATTTAAACGGGCACTGTCGTTGCTATGACTATACGGACACTTCTTACGTCTTCCCCTGGATGCCTTTACGTGATGACGATTCCAACGGGCTCGATTGCTCGTTCACAGGCACTACAAATGAAAAAAACCTTTAGCTAGCAAGTCTTTTCTTGCTGCGTAACGCGCGTGGAAGACACCGACCCTCTCCTGTTCCAAGCATTAGTTTAGCCTGTTATATTTCTCCGGTCATCTTTTCACTCGTTATAGGAGTTACAAACATCACAAAGTAGTTAATTTAAAGCGTTTTATAGCAATTTATATCCGTTTAGTGCGATTTTGGGACATTTATTTTTGCAACGATGTGAAAAGTTGGGAACGCTTTTCAGTTCATCCCGAACGTAGTTGACATTTCCACATGGCAAGAGGACAGCTTTCCACCAAAAGACGATTTCTCCCAAGAAAGGATCCTTTGCCCAAGATACTGATGGAAGAACAGCTCAAGGTAGGACATTTTTATTATGATAAATCGTGTTTCTGTCGAAACATTTTAGTGGCTTAGGACGCCATGTTTTTTGACGTAGCTTCGCTTGGCGCAAACTGTATTGAAAAGTAAGGATAAATTAAAAAATGTAATAACGCAATTGTATTAAGAATTAAATTGTCTATCAATCCCTGTCCACCCTATATTTTTTAGTCACGTTTATGAGTATTTATGTATAAGAGTAGATCACTGTCTAAGTGGCGCAAGGACAAATTCTGACCAGCTGAGTTACATTTCACATTGTCTAACCATGATTTTGGTGGCTAAATATAAACATTTTCGATCAAACTGTATATGCATGTTGTAATGTGATGTTACAGGAGTGTCATCGGAAGAATTCTGAGAAGGTTAGTGAAAAAATTAATATCTTTTGGCGATGTTGACTTTTATCGCTCACTTTGGCTAGAATCAATGCTGGGCTGCTAATTGCTATGTGCTAAGCTAATATAACGATTTATTGTGTTTTCGCTGTAAGACACTTAGAAAATCTGAAATATTGTCTGTATTCACAGGATCTGTGTCTTTCGATTCGTGTATGCTGTGTATTTTTACGAAATGTTTGATGATTAGTAGTTAGGTAAACACGTTGCTCATTGTAATTATTCTAGTCCATTTGTGATGGTGGGTGCAATTGTAAACTATGCCATATACCTGAAATATGCACTTTTTTCTAACAAAACCTATCCCATACCATAAATATGTTATCAGACTGTCATCTAATGAGTTTTTTTGTTGGTTAGGGGCTATAAATATCTTAGTTTAGCCGAATTGGTGATGGCTACTGGTGTTGGTGGACAAATAAAAGATGGTGGAATATGCTAATGTGTTTTTAGGTAATAGATGTACATCTTTACATATTGTGTCTTCCCTGTAAAACATTTTAAAAATCGGAAATGTTGACTGGATTCATAAGATCTGTGTCTTTCATTAGCTGTATTGGACTTTAATGTGTGAAAGTTAAATATTTTAAAAAAATATTTTTTTTGAATTTCGCGGCACTGGTTTTTCAGTGGGGGGGGGGGGGGTGTGCCGCTAGCGCCACGCTGATCCTAGACAGGTTAAAGACATCATAATCTTGTTATTTTAAACCAAATTATATCTGTTTATGTCAGTATATTGCGATTTTCGGGTATTTAATTTCCTGCCGTTCTAGTGGGTTGGGTATCTCTCTCTCTCTCATGCTAATGTTTACTGCTAATTGCAACGTTGAAGAGGACGTTATACAACCTAGCAACGATTCTTTTGGACAAAGGACACCTTTCCCAAGATTCTGATGAGAGTTCATCAAAAAGTAAGAACTATTTATGCTGATAATTCGTTGTTCTGTTGAAAAATGTCAAATGCATAAGCCGCCATTAATTGCAGTGCAGCCTCGCTTTATCGCACGCTGTATTTTGAAGTAACGTTGATTTTAAAAATGTAACCCAGCGATTGCATTAAGAACTAATTTGTCTTTCAAAGTTTTGGAATAGTTACTGATTAGAATAGGTGCCTCTCCAAAGATTTCTCCTGACATTTTCTGGGCAGCCTTGCTACTTTTCTCATTGTATAACCACGATTTGTGGCGCTAAATATGCACATTTTCGAACAAACTCTATATGCATTGTGTAATATGATGTTATAGGACTGTCATCTGAAGAATTCTGAGAAGGTTAGTGAAAAAATTCATATATTTTGGTGGTTTATACGTTATCGCTATTTTGGCTTAACCTGTCTAGGATCAGCGTGGCGCTAGCGGCACACCCCCCCCCCCCCCACTGAAAAACCAGTGCCGCGAAATTCAAAAAAAATATTTTTTTTAAATATTTAACTTTCACACATTAAAGTCCAATACAGCTAATGAAAGACACAGATCTTGTGAATCCAGTCAACATGTCCGATTTTTAAAATGTTTTACAGGGAAGACACAATATGTAAAGATGTACATCTATTACCTAAAAACACATTAGCATAATCCACCATCTTTTATTTGTCCACCAACACCAGTAGCCATCACCAATTCGGCTAAACTAAGATATTTATAGCCCCTAACCAACAAAAAAACTCATCAGATGACAGTCTGATAACATATTTATGGTATGGGATAGGTTTTGTTAGAAAAAAGTGCATATTTCAGGTAGATGGCATAGGTTACAATTGCACCCACCGTCACAAATGGAATAGAAAAACTACTTAGAGCAACGTGTTTACCTACTTACTAATCATCAAACATTTCGTAAAAATACACAGCATACACGAATCGAAAGACACAGATCCTGTGAATACAGACAATATTTCAGATTTTCTAAGTGTCTTACAGCGAAAACACAATAAATCGTTATATTAGCATAGCACATAGCACATAGCAGCCCAGCATTGATTCTAGCCAAAGTGAGCGATAACGTCAACATCGCCAAAAATATATTAATTTTTTCACTAACCTTCTCAGAATTCTTCAGATGACACTCCTGTAACATCATATTACACATTCCATATAGAGTTTGATCGAAAACGTTTATATTTAGCCACCAAAATCATGGTTAGACAATGTGAAATGTAGCTCAGCTGGTCAGAATATGTCCTTGCGCCACTTAGACAGTGATCTACTCTTATACATAAATACTCATAAACGTGACTAAAAAATATAGGGTGGACAGGGATTGATAGACAATTTAATTCTTAATACAATTGCGGAATTACATTTTTTAATTTATCCTTACTTTTCAATACAGTTTGCGCCAAGCGAAGCTACGTCAAAAAACATGGCGTCCTAAGCCACTAAAATGTTTCGACAGAAACACGATTTATCATAATAAAAATGTCCTACTTTGAGCTGTTCTTCCATCAGTATCTTGGGCAAAGGATCCTTTCTTGGGAGTAATCGTCTTTTGGTGGAAAGCTGTCCTCTTGCCATGTGGAAATGCCAACTGCGTTCGGGATGAACTGAAAAGCGTGCCCAGCTATTCACATCGTTTCAAAAATAAATGTCCCAAAATCGCACTAAACGGATATAAATTGCTATAAAACGCTTTAAATTAACTACCTTATGATGTTTTTAACTCCTATAACGAGTGAAAAGATGACCGGAGAAATATAACAGGCTAAACTAACGCTTGGAACAGGAGCGGTCGGTGTCCTCCACGCGCGTTACGCACCAAGAAAAGACTTGCTAGCTACAGGGTTTTTTAATTTGTAGGGCCTGTGAACGCGCAATCGACCCCATTGGAATCGTCATCACGTAAAGGCATCCAGGGGAAGACGTAAGAAGTGTCCGTATAGTCATAGCAATAACAGTGCCCTTTTAACTGACTTCAGAACAGTGGCCAACATTTCTGAAATCTGACTCCATGTCAGGGAAATTGCTGTAGAATGGGCTCTGTTCCACTTAGAGACAAAATTTCAACTCCTATAGAAACTATAGACTGTTTTCTATCCAATAATAATAATAATATGCATATTGTACGATCAAGGATTTTGTGGGAAGCCGTTTCAAAAATTACCCAATTAGCATAAATAGTCTCAACAGCGCCCCCATCCTCAACAGGTTAAATCAATGCTGTTGTGATGTTTGCTATTGTGGTAAGCTAATATAACGCTATATTGTGTTTTCGCTGTAAAACACTTTGAAAATCTGAAATATTGGCTGGATTCACAAGATCTGTGTCTTTCATTTGCTGTACGCTGTGTATTTTTAAGAAATGTTTTATGATGAGTAATTAGGTTATACACGATGGTCTCTGTAGTTATTCTAGGTGCTTTGGTGAGAGTTGTGATGGTGGCTGCAATGGTAAACTATGATTTATACCTGAAATATGCAAATTTTTCTAACAAAACATATTTATTGTATAGCATATGTTATCAGACTGTCATCTGATGAAAGTGTTTCTTGGTTAGAGGCTATTTACAGTGGGGCAAAAAAGTATTTAGTCAGCCACCAATTGTGCAAGTTCTCCCACTTAAAATGATGAGAGAGGCCTGTAAGTTTCATCATAGGTACACTTCAACTATGACAGACAAAATGAGAAAAAAAAATCCAGAAAATCACATTGTAGGATTTTTAATGAATTTATTTGCAAATTATGGTGGAAAATAAGTATTTGGTCACCTACAAACAAGCAAGATTTCTGGCTCTCACAGACCTATAACTTCTTCTTTAATAACAAGCTTAAATGTCTTACTCATGCCGGCCACAGTGAATGAGAGCCCACAGTCCTTGGGAGTGGGCCACGTCAGTGGCTTTGTTTTATCCTCAAAGTGGGCAAAAAAGGTGTTTAGCTTGTCCGGGAGCAAGACGTCGGTGTCTGTGACGTGGTCTGTTTTCCCTTTGTAATCCGTGATTGTCTGTAGACCCTGCCACATATATCTCGTGTCTGAGCCGTTGAATTGCAACTCCACTTTGTCTCTGTACTGACGTTTTGCCTGTATGATTGCCTTGCAGAGGGAATAACTACACTATTTGTAATCAACCATATTCCCAGTCACCTTGCCATGGTTAAATGTGGTGGTTCGTGCTTTCAGTTTTGCGCCAATGCTGCCATCTATCTACGGTTTCTGGTTTGGGTAGGTTTTACTAGTCACCATGGGAACAATATCCCCTATACACTTCCTGATGAACTCAGTCACTGTGTCTGTGTACAAGTCAATGTTATTCTCAGAGGCTAACCAGAACATATCCCAGTCCGTGTGATCAAAACAATTTTGAAGCATGGATTCCGATTGGTCAGACCAGCGTTGAATAGACCTTAGCACAGGTACTTCCTGTTAGAGTTTCTGCCGATAGAAAGGGACGAGTAAAATGGAGTCGTGATCTTATTTGCTGAAGGGAGGGCGGGGAGGGCCTTGTAGGCAACCCGGAAATGGGAATAGCAATGATCGAGTGTTTTTCAAGAGCGAGTACCACAGAACTTTGGTAGTGTTTTCCTCAAATTTGCTTTGTTAAAATCCCCAGCTACAATAAATGCGGCCTCAGGATATGTGGTTTCCAGTTTGCAAAAAGTCCAGTGTAGTTCCTTGAGGGCCGCCGTGGTATCAGTTTGAGGGGGAATATACATGGCTGTGACTATAACCTAAGGATATTATCTTGGGAGGTAATATGGTCTTCATTTCATTGTGAGATTTTCTAGGATGGGTGAACAAAAGAACTTGAGCGTCTGTATGTTATCACAATCACACCATGAGTAGTTAATCATGAAACATACACCACCGCCTTTCTTCTTCCCGGAGAGTTCCTTATTCTTATCCACACGTTGTACTGAGAACCCAGCTGGCTGTGTGGACGGGGACAGTATATCCAGAGAGAGCCATGATTCCATGAAAGAGAGTATGTCACAGTCCCTGGTGTCTCTCTGGAAGGAGATCCTCACCCTGAGCTTGTCTACTTACTGTTCAGAGACTGAACATTAGCGTGCAATATACTCAGAAGCTGTTTTTAAAGCTACAATGGGGGCTTAGGGCTAGGGTTGTCGACAACTTCCGGTGAAATTGGAGGGCGCGCAATTCAAATAAATAATCATAAAATGTATGGATATTAAACATTTAGGTACATACAAGTGTCTTATATCGGTTAATATCTTAAATTCTTGTTCATCTAACAGCATTGTCCGATTTACAATAGCCCTTACAGCGAAAGCATGCCATGCGATTGTTTGAGGACGGCGCCCCACATCAACATATTTTTCCACCGGCACAGGCTTCATAAAATCACAAATAGTTATTAAATAATCATTTACTTTTTGAAAATCTTCCTCTGATTTGCAATCCAAAGGGTCCCAGCTACAACATGTATGGTCGTTTTGTTAGATAAAATCCTTCTTTATATCCCAAAAAGCTACCGCTAAACTTTGTTAAAACAAGTCAAAATACGTTTCTATTTAATCCTCAGGTACCCTAAAATGTAACTAAACTATAATATTTCATACGGAAAGAATTATGCTCAACAGGAATTCAAAATTAACCTGATGAGGACAGAGGGCGCTGTTTTCACTTTGGGGGAAAAACGTGCCCAATTTAAACGGCCTCGTACTCAATTCTTGCTCGTACAATATGCATATTATTATTACTATTGGATAGAAATCACTCTCTAGTTTCTAAAACCGTTTGAATTATCTCTGTGAGTAAAACAGAACTGATTTGGCACAAACTTCCTGACCAGGAAGTGGAAAATCTGAAATCAATGCTCTCTTCTGGGTCCTGCCTATAAATGGGCAAGATACCTATTAGTATACATGCACGTCATACACCTTCCCCTGGATGTCAAGATGCAGTGAGAGAAGAAATGGAGTGTTTATCTTGGTCTGAGATGGAATACGTCCTCTTGGAATGACGTGTCACCCATTTCCTGTTTTCAGGAACGCGCGAGGTTGGACCTGGATTTGCCTTCTGAATAGCTTTCGTTATAGGCGACTACTATCTCCGGCTTTGATTTTATTTGATACATGTGACAATATCATCGTAAAGTATGTTTTTTCAATATAGTTTTATTAGATTTTTGACATTTATTCGGGACGTTAGGCGTGTTGCGTTGTGTGCCTTTGTTCAGAAAGGGGAGCTTCGCGCCACTTGGCTAGTGCGCTTGCTAATTCAAGAGGGAAAATGGACGTTGTAAATCCAAACAACGATTCTTCTTGACAAAGGACGCCTTGTACAACATTCTGATGGAAGATCAGCAAAAGTAGGACCCATTTTATTATGTTATTTCATATATCTGTCGAACTGTGTACTATTAGTTTTGCGCCCAGGTTTTGGGCACTCGGTCGACATAACGTAAGCCTTATGTGGTAATGAAGTTATTTTTAGAATTCTAACACGGCGATTGCATTAAGAACTAGTGTATCTATCATTTCCTATGCAACATGTATTTTTTTGTTATGTTTATGAATAGCTATTTGGTCAGAATATGTGTGTCAGAAAAAGTGTCCGAAAAAAATCTGTACGTTGTGGGAAAAAGTAGCTACGTTAGCACAATGTATAACCACTGATTTCAGCTCTAAATATGCACATTTTCGAACAAAACATAAGTGTATGTATAACCTGATGTTATAGGACTGTCATCTGATGAACCTTATCAAGGTTAGTCAAAAACTATATATCTTTTGCTGGTGTGTCACGATCGCTAACTTTTACTGCTGGGAAATGGCTTGTGTTTCTGGCTATTGTGGTAAGCTAATATATCGCTGTATTGTGTTTTCGCTGTAAAACACTTAACCTGTCTGGCTCTGGCGTTCCGCTAGCGGAACTCCTCCCACATTCCACTGAAAAGGCAGAGCGCGAAATTCAAAAGATATTTTTTTGAAATATTTAACTTTCACACATTAACAAGTCCAATACAGCAAATGAAAGACATGTCCGATTTTTAAAATGTTTTACAGCGAAAACACCACATATATTTATGTTAACTCACCACCAAATACAAAAAAGGACAGACATTTTTCACAGCACAGGTAGCATGCACAAAGCCAACCTAACTAACCAGGAACCAACCAAACTAACTAAGAAACAACTTCATCAGATGACAGTCTTATAACATGTTTAACAATAAATCTGTGTTTTGTTCAAAAAATGTGCATATTTGAGGTATAAATCAGTTTTACATTGCAGCTACAATCACAGCTACCGTCAGAAATAGAACCGAAGCAGCCAGAGTAATTACAGACACCAACGTCAAATACCTAAATGCTCATCATAAAACATTTCTGAAAAATCGAAGGTGTACAGCAAATTAAAGACAAACATCTTGTGAATCCAGCCAATATTTCCGATTTTTTAAGTGTTTTACAGCGAAAACACAATATAGCATTATATTAGCTTACTACAATAGCCTACCACACTACCGCATTCATTCATCAAGGCACGTTAGCGATAGCAATAGGCACGTTAGCGATAGCGAATGAACCAGCAAGATATATAATTTTTGACTAACCTTGATAAGCTTCATCAGATGACAGTCCTATAACATCAGGTTATACATACACTTATGTTTTGTTCGAAAATGTGCATATTTAGAGCTGAAATCTGTGGTTATACATTGTGCTAACGTAGCATCTTTTTCCAACAACGTCCGGATATTTTTCTGACACTTTTTCTGACACACATATTCTGACCAAATAACTATTCATAAACATAACTAAAAAATACATGTTGTATAGGAAATGATAGATACACTAGTTCTTAATGCAATCGCTGTGTTAGAATTCAAAAAATAACTTCATTACTATATGCAGTTTACGTTATGGCGAGAGCGTGCCCAAAACCTGGCCGCAAACTACTAGTTCACATGTACGACAGATATATGAAATAACATCATAAAATGGGTCCTACTTTTGCTGATCTTCCATCAGAATGTTGTACAAGGGGTCCTTTGTCCAGAACAATCGTTGTTTGGTTTTAGAACGGCCTTTTTCCCTCTTGATTTAGCAAGCACACTTGCCAAGTGGCGCGAATCTCTCCATCGTCAACAAACTCAGAGAACGGAACACGGCAAAACTCCCGAATTTAAAAAAAATAATCTGATTAAACTATATTGAAAAAACATACTTTACGATGATATTGTCACATGTATCAAATAAAATCAAAGCCGGAGATATTAGTCGTCCATAACGACAGCTTATCAGAAGGCCAATCCAGGTCCCTTCACGCGCTCTCCAGAAAACAGGAAACTGGTGACACGTCATGCCGAGAGCTATTATTCGACACCAGATCAAGTTACACACTCCATTTCTTCTCTCACTGCCTGTCGACATCTAGTGGAAGACGTATGAAGTGCATCTAAACTAATAAATATCAAGGACTTTAATAGGCAGGCCCTAGAACAGTGCATCGATTTCAGATTTTCCACTTCCTGTCAGGAAGTTTGCTGCAAAAGGAGTTCTGTTTTACTCACAGATATAATTCCAACGGTTTTAGAAACTAGAGAGTGTTTTCTATCCAATAGTAATAATAATATGCATATTGTACGAGCAAGAATTGAGTACGAGGCCATTTAAATTGGGCACGATTTTCCACCATAGTGAAAACAGCGCCCTCTGTCCTCAACAGGTTAAGACACTAACAGCTTACAAACGGTTTGCAATTAAGGTCACAGTTATGAAAACTTAGGACACTAAAGAGGCCTTTTTACTGCCTCTGAAAAACACCAAAAGAAAGATGCCCAGGGCCCCTGCTCATCTACGTGAATGTGCCTTACGCATGCTGCAAAGAGGCATGAGGACTGCAGATGTGGCCAGGGCAATAAATTGCAATGTCCGTACTGTGAGACGCCTAAGACAGCGCTACAGGGAGGCAGGACGGACAGCTGATCATCCTCGCAGTGGCAGACCACGTGTAACAACACCTGCACAGGATTGGTACATCCGAACATCACACCTGTGGTACAGGTACAGGATGGCAATAACAACTGACCGAGTTACACCAGGAACGCACAATCCCTCCATTAGTGCTCAGACTGTCCAAAAATAGGCTGAGAGAGGCTGGACTGAGGGCTTGTAGGCCTGTTGTAAGGCAGGTCCTCACCAGACATCACCGGCAACAACGTCGCCTATGGGCAAAAACCCACCGTCGCTGGACCAGACAGAACTGGGAAAAAGTGCTCTTCACTGACTAGTCGTGGTTTTGTCTTACCAGGGGTGATGGTCGGATTCGCGTTTATCGTCAAAGGAATGAGCGTTACACTGAGGCCTGTACTCTGGAGCGGGATCGATTTGGATATGGAGGGCCCATCATGGTCTGGGGCGCTGTGTCACAGCATCATCGGACTGAGCTTGTTGTCATTGCAGGCAATCTCAACGCTGTGCGTTACAGGGAAGACATCCTCCTCCCTCATGTGGTACCCTTCCTGCAGGCTCATCCTGACGTGACCCTCCAGCATGACAATTCCACCAGCCATACCGCTCGTTCTGTGCGTGATTTCCTGCAAGACAGGAATGTCAGTGTTCTGTCGTGGCCAGCGAAGAGCCAGATCTCAATCCCATTGAGCACGTCTGGGACCTGTTGGATCCGAGGGTGAGGGCTAGGGCCATTCCCCCCAGAAATGTCTGGGAACTTGCAGGTGCCTTGGTGGAAGAGTGGGGTAACATCTCACAGCAAGAACGGGCAAATCTGGTGCCATCCAGGAGGAGGACATGCACTACAGTAATTAATGCAACTGGTGGCCACACCAGATACTGACTGTTACTTTTGACACCCCTTTTGTTCAGGGACACAATATTCCATTTCTGTTAGTCACATGTCTGTGGAACTTGTTCAGTTTATGTCTCAGTTGTTGAATCTTGTTATGTTCATACAAATATTTAAACATGTTAAGTTTGCTGAAAATAAACACAGTTGACAGTGAGAGGACGTTTCTTTTTTGCTGGGTTTATAAGGGAATGACACACTGATGATGGAACATTTTATCTCAAAGAACCTGCAATTCCCAGTGGTATTTTAATACAATTCCAAGATTCAACAGACTGTCACTCCCAGTCTTTCCCTTTATCCCAAGGCAGTGGTGAAAGCCATGCATGTCAGTCTTATAAAACCACTCTTTCCTCTCTCTCCCTTTCCTCATCTCTCCCTCCCGCTCCCTCATGCGGTCTCTTCATTATTAGCTGCTCTTCCAAATTTGTGTGGTGTCAGTGATAATAAGTGGGGCCTGGGTTGTGCGTGTGTGTGTGCGTGTGTGTGGTGGTTGGTGGCTGTCAGGAGGAATATAAGGCTCCTGTGTTCACCTGCCTATTCAACTGGACCCAATGGGATCTCTACCTGCCACCAACATCAATTAGATGGATATCAACCCGCCAGCCCAGCCACTGCCACAGAGAGGGGCTAATGGGGACACCCTTGCTGCAGCTGGACAACTGGAATATTTTTAGAGACTCAGACATTTTCATAAGGGACACCTGTAATAAAAGTAAACACGTACACATGCATATACTGTAGTGATCCGTAGCACCTATACAACACAGAGAAAGTAGATGTTTGGCCAGTATGTCTGTGTCATGCAGAGCCTACAAAAGAAAATACGAACAAGACACATATAAATATATATAAACACAATGGATTTATACCTACCTGTAAGGCAGAAAATGTAGTAAAAAAGAAAAGAAAATCTGTTGGTGTTATTGTATGTTATATTCGAAATGGGAAGGGAATGACAGTGCTGTCAGCAGGAGGGTTGAGGAGTAAAAATAATTCACTTTGCCCCACTGGGCAAAACCTGGTTGAATCAATGTTGTTTCCATGTCATGTCAACCCCAAAAGTCTATGTGATGACAGTGAATCAACGTGGAAAACTGATTGGATTTGCATTTCGTATTTTTTTCACCCAACTGTAACCAGTTTTTTATTCCACATTGAATTCACGTTAGTTGACAACTCAACCAAATGTAAATCAAAACCGACATCTGTGTGGGTATTCTCTCCTGTGCGTCCCAAATGGCACACTATTCCCTATATAGTGCACTACTTTTGTTCAGGGCCCTTGTCAAAAGTAGTGCACTACAGTATAAAGGGAATATGGTGCCATTTGGGACGCACACTCTGTATTTCCTCTGTATTTCCTCTGTATTATCTCTGTATTTCATCTGTATTATCTCTGTATTTCCTCTGTATTATCTCTAACATTTCTTCTTCTGGCTCTGTATTATGCTAATCAAGGTGCAGGCTCTGGCAGGAGGATAGTGTGTGACAAGGTATAATTAAAATGCTGTAATTTCCCTCTGACATTTCCAGTTCCATATCACTTCCCTATGGGGCAATAGAGAGTGGGGAGAAGAAAAAGACTTAACATTACATTAATGGGTATGGTGGACTACTTGACTAATGTTAGACAAAGACCACCGAGAACCTAAACCAGACTGTAAAATATTATACAGCCAGGCAGCTAAATCTATCGATTAAGATTAACTAAATTGGACCCCCAAAAAGTTCTTAATTCACTCAACCAATCGACACAAACCACACAGAACTGAAACACAAAGAAAGTTCATGAATTATAGACTAACTACAAACCACAACAAACCAACCAAATCCCACTGGATAATATCTAGTCACCCAAATCTTCTAAAATAATCAAATTCAAATTAAGTTTGTCACGTAAGTACATAAACCTTGCCTTACTACATAAAAAACAAATCAACCCAAGGGTTTTCCCCCATTGACTGTGAGTACGAGGTGTACAGAACAGGACTGATGGTGCCTCAGACAACACAACAGACAGGAGCTCTGTGACACACAGTGACGAGCACCACATTTCCACTGTGAACAGAATTGTCAGGGTTTCTCTGAGGATCAAATAGGCCTTTGTGAGCCTCATCATCATCATCATCAGCTGTCTCAGATAAAATGGAGGAAGGAAGGAGGGAAATAAGTGACGTTTGTAATCACAGAAAAATAAAGACCCAGAGGAGATAAGTAATACACACAGTCGTGCACACACACACCCACACGGTACACTTCACACACTATTATCGTTTTATCTGTGCTTGACGTACAACTGGTGCATCAAACAGGGTGCTCTAGTGATATCTCTGTCAGACTGAGATGCCAATCCTCAGCAGACTTTAGACGCTGTCATACACACACGCATACACACACACTCAGACGAGGGTACTGTCTCCGACGACAGAGCAGAACATGACTGCTGTTGACAGCACATAGTGAGAGAGCACGTGCAATGTGCACTGAATACAAACTGAGCACCAGATGGAGTGTGTGTGTGCGTAAATGTGAGAGAGATACGTATTACTAAGGTAACATGTAGCAGTGGAGCGAGAGAGAGAGAGGAGAAAGAAAGAGAGAGAGAGAGAGAGAGAGAGGAGAAAGAGAGGAGAGAGAGAGATGGGGGATTCTGAAATGAGAGGGAGAACAGGTAAAGAGAAAGAAAGGTAAGAGATTGAATGTGAGAGAGATAGAAAGACAGAAAGATGTAGAGTGTGAGGGGAAAGAGAGAGATTGAGTCGAGGCAGATTTTACCACTCCTCCCATGGCTGCCTGTCTGTCTGCTCCTGTCTTCTCTACAGGATTTAAGTGAGTGACACACTCTCTTTGTCTAAGCCTGTTTGTTCTTCCCACCACTCAAAGACATGTCAGCTAGATCAGCCTCTTTCTTTCCTCCCATTTTAACTTCTATTTGCCTCTTTTGTCTGTCTATCTTCCTCTGTTAAATGGGAGCAGAGGAAGACAAGTTTTAAAGAAAATTGTGTAATGTTCCTGCAGTACAATGGTTGGACTATAACTGTCCACTTTCCATTGTTTCCTTTACACTGCACCGAGAACAAGGAGAACCCCAGCTCTAGGAGAACCTCCAGCTCAGCTAAAACCCAGTGACAACTACGTGCCATTTTCAAGGGATTGTTAAAGGGATACTTCACCAGAGTCAGATGAACTTGTGGATATCACTTTTATTATTTAACTATTTGGTTTTCATATCATCACCTCTTGAAGAGCATAGTCAGAGCTACACATTTCCGATTATTCCACATTTACCTCTATCATCAGAGTTATACAGCGAGTAACTGCATGCTTTTCATGATCAGTAAACATCAATTGATCATGTCATTTTAGATAGTTGAGGATAACCTAGCTTTGGGACACAACATCGGGAGTCTGTGTATTTGCTGGACTCCCTGAGTTGTGCATTGTTCTGGTGGTTGGCGACGGAAAATAACCCTACCACAATTTAGTAAAGTGAAATAGTAAAGTGAAATGTGACTCTTGCTATCAAATAAATGTCTGAATCCAACTTCTGTTTGAACCACACCATATACCTGCTATGTGTAGACCTTGGTAAATGTTGTGGTAGGAAGCCTGACGTGAAGTGTGTAGTCTAATGGCAGCCAGCTGTCTAACTCAGAAGGAATATAATGCGGTTCGGACAAGGGGGGTCACATTTGACTTTACATCTGGTAAGTAGAGTTCATAGAGATTATACATACAGTATAAGACTTAGGAACAACACTCACCGCTCCCGACTATTTTACTCGCTAATGTCCAATTTCTGGATAATAAAGTTGATGAGCTCAAGGCGAGAGTTGTATTTCAGAGAAACACCAGAGATTGTAGCATACTCTTCACGGAAATATGGCTCTCTCAAGATACAGTTGAAGTCGGAAGTTTACATACACTTAAGTTGGAGTCATTAAAACTCATTTTTCAACCACTCCACAAATTTCTTGTTAACAAACTATAGTTTTGGCAAGTCGGTTAGGACATCTACTTTGTGCAGGACACAAGTATTTTTTCCAACAATTGTTAACAGACAGATGATTTCACTTATAATTCACTGTATCACAATTCCAGTGGGTCAGAAGTTTACATACACTAAGTTGACTGTGCCTTTAAACAGCTTGGGAAATTCCAGAAAATGTCATGGCTTTAGAAGCTTCTGATAGGCTAATTGACATAATTTGACTCAATTGGAGGTGTACCTGTGGATGCATTTCAAGGCCTACCTTCAAACTCAGTGCCTGTTTGCTTGACATCATGGGAAAATCAAAAGAAATCAGCCAAGACATCAGAAGAATAATTGTAGACCTCCACAAGTCTGGTTCATCCGTGGGAGCAATTTCCAAATTCTGAAGGTAACATGTTCATCTGTACAATAGTACGCAAGTATAAACACCATGGGACCACGCAGCCGTCAGACAGCTCAGGAAGGAGACGTGTTGTGTCTCCTAGAGATGAACGTACTTTGGTGCGAAAAGTGCAAATCAATCACAGAACAACAGCAAAGGACCTTGTGAAGATGCTGGAGGACACAGGTACAAAAGTATCTATATCCACAGTAAAACAAGTCCTATATCACCATAACCTGAAAGGCCGCTCTGCAAGGAAGAAGCCACTGCTCCAAAACTGCCAGACTACGGTTTGCAGCTGCACATGGGGACAAAGATCATACTTTTTGGAGAAATGTCCTTTGGTCTGATGAAACAAAAATAGAACTGTTTGGCCATAATGACCATCGTTACGTTTGAAGGAAAAAGGGTGATGCTTGCAAACCTTAGAACACCATACCAACCGTGAAGCATCACGGGTGGCAGCATCATATTGTGGAGGTGCTTTGCTGCAGGAGGGACTGGTGCACTTCACAAAACAGATGGCATCATGAGGAAGGAACATTATGTGGATATATTGAAGCAACATCTCAAGACATCAGTCAGGAATTTAAAGCTTGGTCTCAAATGGGTCTTCAAAATGGACATTGACCCCGGGCATACTTCCAAAGTTGTGGCAAAATGGCTTAAGGACAACAAAGTCAAGGTATTGGAGTGGCCATCACAAAGCCCTGACCTCAATCCATAGAATATTTGTGGGCAGATTTGAAAAAGCGTGTGCGTTCAAGGAGGCCTACAAATCTGACTCAGTTACACCAGCTCTGTCAGGAGTAATAGGACAAAATTCACCCAACTTATTGTGGGAAGCTTGTGGAAGGCTACCCGAAACGTTTGACCCAAGTTAAATAATTTATAAGCAATGCTACCAGATACTGATTGAGTGTATGTAAACTTCTGACCCACTGGGAATTTGATGAAAGAAATAAAAGCTGAATTAAATCATTCTCTCTACTATTATTCTGACATTTCACATTCTTAAAATAAAGTGGTGATCCTAAGTGACCTAAGACAGGGAATATTTACTCGGATTAAATGTCAGGAATTTTGAAAAACTGAGTTTAAATGTATTTGGCTACGGTGTATGTAAACTTCCGACTTCAACTGTATACTGTCTGACTCTGTAAAGACAGTTGGGTTCTCAGTACATCGCACCTACAGGAACAAACATCTCTCCGGGAAGCAGAAGGGTGGAGGTACATGTTTAATGATTAACATCTTATGGTGTAGATGTGATAACATACAGCAACTCAAGTGCTTCTGTTCACTAGAATATCTCAAAATCAGATGCTGACCGTACTATCTCCCAAGAGAGTTTTTGTCAATAATAGCCACAGCAGTCTATTTTCCCCCTCAAGCAGATACCACGACTGCCCCATGAACTTCATTGGACTTTATGCAAACTGGAAACCACATATCCTGATGCTGCATTTATTGTAGCTGGGGAATTTAACAAAGACAATTTGAGGAAAAGGCTCCCAAAATTCTTTCAACATATTGATTGCTGTACTCGCGCTGGTAAAACTCTCGATATTTCTTGTACTACCTGCCAGAATGCATATAAGGCCCTCCCCAACCTGCATTTGGCAAATCAGACCACGATTCCATCTTGGTCCTCCCCTCCTATAGGCAGAAACTCAAACAGGAAGAACCTGTGGTAAGGATTATTCAGCGCTGGTCTGACCAATCGGAATCCATGCTTCAAGATTGTTTTGATCACGCAGACTGGGATATGTTCAGAGTAGCTTCAGAAAATAATATCGACACATATACCAATACGGTGAATTACTTCATCAGGAAGTGCATAGGAGATGTTGTACCCACTGTGACTATTAAAACCTACCCCAACCAGAAACCGTGGATAGATGGGAGCATTCGCGCAAAACTGAAAGCGCGAACCACTAATTTGAACAAGGGCTAGAAGACTTGGAATATGGAAGAATACAAGTAGGGTAGTTATTCCGTACAGAAAGCAATCAAGCAGGCTAAATGTCGGCATAGGGACAAAGTTGAGTCCAAGTTCAATGGCTCAGACACGAGACGTATGTGGCAGGGTCTACAGACAATCACATATTATAAAAGGAAAACCAGCCACGTCACGGACACCGACGTCTTGCTTCTGGACAGGCTGAATACCTTCCTTCCTCACTCTGAGGACAATACAGTGCCACCGATGCAGCCCGCTATCAAGGACTGTGAGCACTCCTTCTCCGTGGCCGACATGAGTAAGACATTTAAGCTTGTTAACCCTCGCAAGGCTGCTGGCCCAGATGGTATTCCTAGCCGCGTCCTCAGAGAATGTGCAGACCAGTTGGCTGGTATGTTTATAGATATATTCAATCTCTTCCTATTCCAGTCTGTTGTCCCCACATGCTTCAAGATGGCCATCATTGTCCATGTACCTAAGAAAGCAAAGGTAATTGAAATAAATGACAATCTCTCCCTATTCCAGTCTGTTGTCCCCACATACTTCAAGATGGCCATCATTGTCCCTGTACCTAAGAAAGCAAAGGTAATTGAAGTAAATGACTATCGCCCAGTAGCACTCACCTCTGTCATCATGAAGTGCTTTGAGAGACAAGGATCATATCACCTCCACCTTACCTGCCATCCTAGACCCACTTCAATTTGCTTACCGCCCAAATAGATCCACAGATGATGCAATCACCACCACACTGCACACTTCCCTGTCCCATCTGGACAAGAGGCATACCAATGTAAGAATGCTGTTCATTGACTATAGCTCAGCATTCAACACCATATTACCCTCCTGTACTCCCTGTTCACCCATGACTGCGTGGCAAAGCACGCCTCCAACTCAATCATCAAGTTTGCAGACGACACAACAGTAGTAGGCTTGATTACCAAAAACGATGAGACAGCCTACAAGGAGGAGGTGAGTGCTCTGGTAGTGTGGTACCAGAAAAATAACGTCTCACTCAACGTCAACAAAACTAAGGAGATGATCGTGGACCTTGGGAAACAGCAGAGGGATTACCCCCCTATCCACATCGATGGGACTGCAGTGGAGAAGGTGGAAAGCTTCAAGTTCCTCAGCGTACGCACCACTGACAAACCGAAATGGTCCACCCACACAGACAATGTGGTGAAGAAGGCGCAACAGCGCCTCTTCAACCTCAGGAGGCTAAAGACATTTGGCTTAACATCTAAAACCCTCACAAACTTTTACAGATGCACAATTGAGAGCATCCTGTCGAGCTGTATCACAGCCTGGTACGGCAACTGCACCTCCCACAACCGCAAAGCTCTTCAGAGGGTGGTGCGGCCTGCCCAACGCATTACCGGGGGCAAACTTCCCGCCCTCCCTATGCCATAGGAAGGCCAAAAAGATCATCAAAGACATCAACCACCTGAGCCACTGCCTGTTCACCCCGCTATCATCCAGAAGGCGAGGTCAGTACAGGCGCATCAAAGCTGAGACTGAAAAACAGCTTCTATTTGTATTTATTATGGATCCTCCTGGGGTTCAGCAAAATTAAGGCAGTTTATACAATTTTAAAAACATTACAATACATTCACAGATTTCACAACACACTGTGTGCCCTCAGGCCCCTACTCCACCGCTTCTATCTCAAGGCCATCAGACTGCTAAACAGCCATCACTAGCACATCAGAGGTGGCTGCCTATAGACATAGATTAGGAATCAATGGCCACTTTAAGGACATTAAACACTAGCCACTACAATAATGTCTCTGTATCTTGCATTACTCATCTCATATGTATAAACTGTACTCTATACTATTCTACGGTATCTTAGTCACTTTAATTGTGTGTAAATATTGCATTACTCATCTCATATGTATAAACTGTACTCTATACTATTCTACGGTACCTTAGTCACTTTAATTGTGTGTAAAAATTGCATCACCCATCTCAAATGAATATACTGTATTCTATACTATGCCACTGTATTTTAGTCCAATGCCACTCTGACATATACGTATATATATTCTTAATCCAGTCCTTACTTAGATTTACGTGTATTTTGGGTATATGTTGTAAAAATGTTAGATATTACTTGTTAGATATTACTGCACCGTCGGAGCTAGAAGCACAAGCATTTAGCTACACCCGCAATAACATCTGCTAAACAAGTGTATGTGACCAATACATTTGATTTGATTTGAAGTTTAGGCAAAAACTCAGAAATCTTAAGGTTAGACATTAACTCTGAATGGTTAAGGTAAGGGTTAAGGTGTGGGATAGACTTACAACTAAAATCTCAAAAACAACTTTTTATTGCAGCATTCAAACATGCAACCTTTGGCACCAGATGCTTACACCCATCCTCCATCTGCATCCACAATGCCCTAGCAAAACTGAAACCTACTTGAAACTAACAGTGCTTACTGTTGCCTCTAGTGGCCGGTTTCCACGTCATCTCCCAACGTCCTCAGACATGGATGGACGTCGAATACTGACTTGTATCATGGGTGACCTGGCTGTTACATCGGCAAATGCACCCTTCTGCTGCTTGACAGGCAGAGTCCACAAATTGTTTTATTTAACTAGGCAAGTCAGTTAGGAACAAATTCTTATTTACAATGACGGCATTCGGGGAACAGTGGGTTAACTGCCTTGCTAAGGGGCAGAATGACAGATGTTTACCTTGTCAGCTCGGGGATTCAATCAGGCAACCTTTCAGCTACCTGCCGCTCCCCAGTGAACCTGCCGCTCCCCAGTCAACCTGCCGCCCCTAGGCTATCTGTCGCCCCTAGGCTACCTGCCGCCCCTAGGCTACATGCCGCTCCCCAGTCAACCTGCCGCTCCCCAGTCAACCTGCCGCTCCCCAGTCAACCTGCCGCCCCTAGGCTACCTGCCGCCCCAGAGGCTACATGCCGCTCCCAGCCAACCTGCCGCTCCCCAGTCAACCTGCCGCCCCTAGGCTATCTGTCGCCCCTAGGCTACCTGCCGCCCCAGAGGCTACATGCCGCTCCCCAGCCAACCTGCCGCCCCTAGGCTAACTGCCGCCCCTAGGCTATCTGTCGCCCCTAGGCTACCTGCCGCCCCAGAGGCTACATGCCGCTCCCCAGCCAACCTGCCGCCCCTAGGCTACCTGCCGCCCCTAGGCTACCTGCCGCCCCTAGGCTACCTGCCGCCCCAAGGCTACCTGCCGTCCCAAGGCTACCTGCCGCCCCAGAGGCTACATGCCGCTCCCCAGCCAACCTGCCGCCCCTAGGCCAACTGCCGCCCCTAGGCTACCTGCCGCCCCAGAGGATGGGAAATTTACCTAAACCACTCATACTTGTCGGGTATAGTTCGCTTTTATTTTATATCACTCAAATATCCATTTAATGGTGGCCAATATTGAGAGATATGGTGAGGCTACCATCACATATCTGAAATTACATGATCAAATTATGTTTACTGAAAATCATGCAATTACTTGCCAAGTATATAACTCTGATGATAGAGCTATGCTCTTCAAGAAGTGATGCTATTACAAACAAAGTTAACATTTCTTTAACAATCCCTTGAAAATGGTACATAGTTGTCAATGGTTTTTGCCAGCAGGAAAATCTAATGCTCTTCACCTTATTGTGACATTTATTGATAACAACCTCTATAGAATGTTCTACTGCTTTGTACAGCACAGAAATACACACACACATGCAGGCACACGTGCATGCACGCACATGTACACATATTTGTTCGTTATGGTAGCCCATAGTATCCGATGATGACTTCCACTTCTGAGTTAACGGTGAATCCTTTGGTGACTGTTGAGTCCAAACCGAGATTCACAAACTTTATTGCAACTGGGGCATGTGCAGTCTGTGTTGGCGGGGCCAGTCATGGCTGTATGTCTCCTGAGCTGTTCTGCTGTTTCTTTGTGCTCTTCTCCTCCTCCCATCTCTGTACACCATTCTGGCAGCTGCGTCCTCCAGGTCTGTGGGTTTAATGTTGCACTTCTTCAGCAACGTTTTCAGCTGGTCCTTGTAGCGCTTCATCTGCCCCCCTGTAGACCGCCGGCCAAGGTGTAGCTGGCCATACAGGATCTTACGCGCTCCTGAGACATTCTAATGACATGCCCAAGCCAGCGCAGTTGGTGTTGGTTGACATGGCCTCCATACTCTTGCAGTTGGTCTTAGCAAGTATTTCTGTAAGGGGCACATGGTCGTACCAGGTGATTCCCAGGGTGCGCTGCAGGCATCTTATGTGGAATCAGCTGCTTGTTATGGCGACAGTAGGTGAACCAGGCTTCACAGTTGTAAAGAAGTGTGGTGATGCAGACGCCTTGATAGACAGTGACTTTGGTGTGGAGGTGGAGATCCCTGTTTTGGAAGACCCTGTGTCTGAGTTTTCAGAAGGCAGCTGATGCTTTCTTGATCCTGTTTTAAGAGGTTGCTGCCCATGTATTTGAATGACGGGACTATTGCCAGTGATTTGTGTTCAATGGTGAAGACAGGCATGGTGGGTGGAGTGCTGGATCTCCATTGGCAGACCACCTCTGTCTTGGTGGTGTTGATAGACAGTCCCATCCTGCTATAGACCCTCACAGCCGTTAGGGTGGGCCATGAGAGCACAGTCAGCTTACTGCACCTAAAGAACATACTCTGACAAAACCTTGGTGGTTGCTTGGAGCCTTCTGATGTTAAATAGGTTTCCATCCAGCCTGAAGTACACCGCAACTGCGCTGCTGTCCTCAAGGTCCTTGTTGAGAAGCTGGGTGACACATAGGAGGAAGATGTTAAAGAGTACAGGTGCCAGCACACACCCCAGCCTCACACCGATGCTTACTCCAAAGGGCACTGACTCTTGCCCTCCTATGGCCATCATCCCATCATGGAACTGGCAAAGGATGTTGACAAATCTGAGTAGTATGCCCCATAGTAGTTCCCTGTTCACAGTGTCGAAAGCCTTGGAGAGGTCGACAAAGGCCATGAAAAGGTCCTGATGTTGTTCACACACACATACACACACATGCATGCACAAACACATTGCACAAGACACACACAGGTACAAACAGGAAGAAATGTTTCACTTATAAAATGTGAATGTTTATTAAATGTTGACAAGACATTAAAACACAGTATCAAGATTCCGCAAAACAATCTATATTACTGGGGAGCTGAGAGAGGTTGGGTTGGGGGAATGGAAGGATGGAGGAGTGGGGAAATGGAGAGATGAAGGAGGGTGGGGAAATGGAGGGGTTAGGGGAATGGAGAGTGTGTTAAATGGAGGGGGAACAGAGGAGGTTGTGTGAAAGGAGAGATGGAGGTGTTGGAAGAGTGGATAAATGGAGGACTGAGATGGAGGGTGCGAGAACGGACGGATCGATCAGTACTCTGCTGATTCTGATGATAATAAGAGGGAGAGAGGGAATGAGAGGGATAACTCTTTTGTTTATACTCCTCTATCACATCGACTGCTGGAGCCAAGATCCTGCTAGAATATAAACGGGGAGGAGGGAGGGTGGTTGGTGCTCGTAACAGCAGACTGGAAATTAAAGAAGTAAAGGTTGGGGTGGGGGCTTTGGAACAAAGACTGTGGGGTTTCTAAACTACTCAGAGAGTGGGGGTTGGTGTGGGGTGTACAATACGTTGATAAAACGTATAACGTGCACTATTTGACGCTGAAGGTTTTACATTAGAAGGGGAGTCGGGGATAAAATGAGAAGTCCAGTTCAACACATGACCAGAAGGGCTTGAGCCTCTATGGAATCAGGTATCACATGAATTAATGGTTCATTTATATCTCTCTGTTATCAACACAAATAGCAGGGAGGCAAGTTGTACATAAGCATCACATTTACTTTGATGAATTCCTACCGTTCCTTTCTCTCGCTCACACAGACACGCACACACACATCGCACAAGCACATCGCACACACATACACACAAACCTACACACTCTCACACACAGAAAGAGAAATGAATGTCCTCCTGGTCAGTCAGTCACATCAAGACATCAGTCTGACTCATTCCAGTATCTCATTCAACTTTACACATTTATCCATTTTAACTTGCACACCACCCTTTGAAATCATCTCTTCTGTGAAACCCTATGAAATCATCATCTCTTATCTTCTACCCCAACACAAATTGTTGTCATCAAACTCTCCCATGTAATTCTGTTTCCATGGTAACGTGGTTAGTGTTAATAACGCATTGATAATAGGATTAGACGGTTGGTTCTTTGATGTTTGGCTTCAGAACTGAGTAGTGGTAGAAGAGTCAGACTCGCTGACTGTAGAAGTGGATGGACTCTGACTCTGCTCTGTGTTACCAACGCAGGACTCCTGGTGAACTGAGACTCACTAACTCAGCCTCTATGGCTGACTGAGACTGAGCAAGTTTCTGTGGATAGTTTGCTGCATGGAGCTGGAGCTGTGTGGGTGCTGCAGTCCAGACACACACTCTGTCCTGTACTGGAAAAAGAACCAGGATAAAACACATAGCCCATCCAGTGTCTGAGGAGCAATTCTCATCACTATGCATGTTGGCCCACTGGCAGCAGGGGCAGATCAAAATGTCCTCCAGAGTTGGTGTGTCCTATAGAGCCAGTATGTCAAGTGGAGCCAAAATATCTGACCAGATCAAAGACGTCCCCACAATGTCCAACAGGCCAATCAGAGCCACAATGTCCCCCAGATGTGCCATTGACATCGCTTCAGTTTAGATTAATTTGTGCTGTTTTTTTTATAGTGGGCATGCCCTCATGTGCTTACTAAACCCCTCCTCTTTCTCACTTGCTCCTCCCCCAAAACTATAGCTGGCCACGCCTTCCCTTGTGCCCAGTCCGATAAAAGAGGAGAAATAAGGGCTCTGGTTTTGTATTTTTTTCTTCTTTTGACTTGTAATTTGTAATGTCTGTGTGCTTGAGTTCTCTTTTGTCTTTTGGCATAGTATTAAAAAAAAGTTGGACATGCTCTAAAGGCCATACACACTGTACAATAAATCTACACATATCTTTAAAGCTTTCAGTACATATAAAGAATCAGAATGAAAACAACATATCAGAATAAATACAACAAATGGAAAAAATATTCAGAATTCCACAATTTCATTGTTAGCAAAACTTCTGATATTGTGCTTTTTTTCTTTTTTGTAATACTTTACAGACAAACATATTATTTTGTTGTCGTCATTTCCGACAAGTGTTTGAGCTCCTATTCAGAAAGAAAATCATGGTTGCGGGATCGGTCGATAGTGGCAAACTGTATTTTACAGCAACAGTTACTCTGCTAGAACCAGAAGAAAAGATCCTGGGTCACCCTAGCAGAAAACCTAGACATCCAGCTAGACATGGGTAGATTACAGAACAGAAAATATTACAGGAGACGGGGAAATGGGGAGAGGGGGAGATGAGGAGAGAGGGAGGGGAGAAGGAGAGGAGGGGAGAGGAGGAGAGATGGAGAAGAGGAGAGAGGGAGAGGAGGGGAGAAGGAGAGGAGGGGAGAGAAGGAGAGGAGGGGAGATGGAGAGGAGGAGAGAGGGAGAGTAGTAGAGAAGGAGAGGAGGGAGAGGAGGAGAGCGGGAGATGGAGAGGAGGAGAGAGGGAGAGTAGTAGAGAAGGAGAGAGGAGGAGAGCGGGTAGATGGAGAGGAGGAGAGAGGGAGAGTAGTAGAGAAGGAGAGGAGGGGAGAAGAGGAGAGCGGGGAGATGGAGAGGAGGAGAGAGGGGAGATGGAGTAGAGAGGGTAGTGGAGGGGAGGGAGAGGAGATGAGAGGGGAGGTGGATAAAAGAGATTTGGATGAAATTGAACATAAAGGATGAGATGAAAACAGAATGTGTATGTAGCTACGTTATGTTATCAGAGTGTGTGGGTGTGTGTGTCAGTGTTTGTGTGTGTCAGTGTGTGTTTGTGTGTCAGTGTGTCAGTGTGTGTGTTTGTGTTTGTGTGTGTGTGTTTGTATGTGTGTGTGTCCATGTGTGAAGCAGCTTCTATCAACTATACAGCTGATTGAGAAAGCACAGGAGTAGAATTTAAATGCTCAGGGGAGTAGGGGACTATTTAACCTTGTGGTCGTGGTGGCAAAGGTTAAAACATGCTCTACTTCCTAAATGAACAGATGAATAACAGACTACCCTCTCTGTCATGACACTCCTGGCTCTGGAAGGTAGCAGTCAAATAACATTTCTTCCTCTCGTTCTTTCTGTGGTAGGCCACCAGGGGCACCTTGTCACTTCACCCCACTCTCTTCCCTATCCTATTTTCCATTCTGCTGCCTCCTACATTCACCCACTACCAATGGGAACTTGATAACCTTCATCATATAATTTTTACATAGGATGTTTGTCTGACTGACTGGGAGCTCAAATGGATCACTGAAATGGACTCTTAGGGCGATTGGGAGAGTGATTAGAGGACAAGCACACTTGCATGCATGCACGCAGAAACTAACACACACTGCAGCGTTACCATCTGGGGCACTGTAGAAGTAGTAATTTGGTTGGTGATCAGACTAAGTGCCCAATATGCTCCCCAATAGCCTCAGTCAGATGATTGAGATCGGTTCCCTCTTGTTTACACATCCCTTCTTCCTCAGCCCTCCATAACCACTCCTCCATTTTTCTTTTTCTCTGTATATTCCCATTTTCTTAGTCTCCTTTTCATTCAGTCATTCCCTTCGACCCCTCGGTTTGATCTGTTCTCTCTCTCTCTCTCCCTTTCTCTCCCCCTCTCTTTCAATCTTCTGTCTCCTTTTATTTAAACCGTTCCCTCTCTACACCGGTGCAGCTGTTCCATTGTGTTGTGTCTCCTACCGAATCTATCTGAAATAAAGGGACACGTAAGCAGTATTGTGGGTTGGGCCATTCTGGCTGGGAGGCCAATGCAGCCGAGTCACTTTAGGTGACAGAGTTTTGCTGTGGTCATATTGTAGCTTCAGGGGACAGGGTGTGTGTGTGTGTGTGTGTGTGTGTGTGTGTGTGTGTTCCAACTGTAATGTCACATCTCCGTTTCTGACATATCATGAATCAGTCACTTGTTCTAAGGTCACACGGTAACGCCACGCTTCGCTGACTGGCAGCAACGCAGCAAAGGACTGTGGGAATAGGACTACTGGTTACAGGGCACAACAAACACAGGAGACAGGTCAAGGACAAGATCAAGGCTCAGAAGGAATAGACAGATACTTGACTAATAACTAGATATAAATGAAGCACTAATAGATAGAGTGAGGAACAGAGTGAATCAGACTCATTTCCTGATCCAGTGAGGTCATGAGGTTGTTGGGAAGGAAGTGTGTGGGGGGAGGGGGGCACAAAAAGCCTCAGCACAAAACTAGTAGGCGATAGGGGACTAAGGGTAGGGATGGGGCACATGAAGTTGGGTGGGGCTGGGAGGTGGTGGAGAGGGACAAGGGCTCCACAGGAAACAGTAGAGAATAGTAGTAAATCAATCAAAGATGTCAATCCTTTTAGTCAGTCAGTAAACAGTATCTGAGTGTGTGGTTTTATTACTCTGAACACTTTCAACTCCTTTCCTCTGTTATTGCCTCATATACTCATTTGCTCTCGTCGCGCGCGGGTCGTATCTTCATCTCAGAAAACTTGAGGGAGTACTGCCAGCCGGTCCAGGTGGACCACTCGATGCCGTCGGCATAGGAGGTGTGCTGCCCGCGGAGGTACTGTCCGTTCAGGTTGGACGTGTGGCAGTTACGGTACCACCAGGCGCCGTGGTAGAAGGAGGCACAGTTGTTCTCTGAGTGGTCGTTGTCCTTGTCTTTGGTGGTGAACTTCATCCCGTTGTGCTTGAGCAGAGCATCGCCTGTATGGTGAAGGGGAGCGGGTTGGTGGTGAAGGGTGGGGGGTGGATTGGATGAGTGAAGGACACATTTATGTTGCATTCATGTACAAACAAACACACAACCATATTTACATACATGCACACGTAAACACACACGTACACACGCACACACACACACACACACACACACACACACACACACACACACACACACACACACACACACACACACACACACACACACACACACACACACACACACACACACACACACACACACACACACACACACACACACAGTCAAATGACAAGGATGAACATAGATGGGAAGACAAAAAATAAGATAATTGAGAGAGGCTGATAAAATAGGTTTCAACTTCTTAGTGCTTTGATTGGTCCTTCCTAGTTCAACTAATGTATTTGTCCAGAGAGATCTCTGACATCAGAGAGCAGCACTGCTTTCCCATTCATTTCCATAAATAACTCAGGATTTTACAATCAATAATTTCCATAAATTACGTGAGATCAGAGAGAGATGCCTCCTGTCCTTTCTAGAAGATCAGTCCTCATTACATAAATTGCAGTGTTACAACACTATGTTGTTTATTTATCAAAGGGCTCTACGCTGATCTTTGTATCCTTCTGCTAATATCACATCCCTAACGATCCGATCACCACACAACTGTCACAGCACACACACACACACACACACACACACACACACACACACACACACACACACACACACACACACACACACACACACACACACACACACACACACACACACACACACACACACACACACACACATTTTTTGTTGCGGCAAATCAAGTTTGAAATTTCAAAGTGGAAAATACAAACATTAGAAGCCTTTTTAAAAAGGTAAATACACTACAAGTTTGCATTTCCTGTTGTGAAGGAAAATTCTCAGGAAAAAAGGAGTGATCAAATTAAGATCCTACATCTGTATAGGCTACGGCTTTGAGCTGAATGTCATACTTGGGTGGTTGGCTTACTGTCACTAGCACTGCACATGGGGATGTTGAGTGATGACATTCTGTATGACACAATAAACGATTTCAGAGAATAATGTACTTGTTATTGGTGTTTCACAGCAACTCTTCAGGCTTTTGATAAACAAAAGGATACGAGTGCCTGGATGTGGATTTTTATATCACTCTACCTCTCCCTGTGTGTTTTTCAATCTTTCCCTCACTCCCTATCTCCCTCTCTATAATGCTTCATGCTGTGTCTGTGACCAGAGGGGGATAAAACCACTCCTCTCCAGCGGTGAGGTGTTCGCTAGCAGCTCGTCTGGGCATCTTAAGCGTTTAAATCCCCAGGCTGGGTGTGGCCACTGCTACTCCCTTCTCCCCTCCAACCAAACCCCCCCATCCCTCTCTCAATTTGCTGTTTCCACGGTAACCCATGGTGCAATTAGTTCCGATAGGAGAAATGGCAAAACAGAGAAAAAAGATCAAAACATACAACCTCAACCCATCGTGACAGCATGATGATGGTTACCGGATGAAACTAAATAAGGGGAGAGAGAGATGAACCAGACTAGGGGCACTCAGAGTCTCATTTGCAGCCCGCTCAGTGTCACCTTGTCTGGGTAAAGGGAAGGGGATGGGCGGCTCCACTGAACACCATTAAGATCCAGCAGCTTCTAGCCACAATAACTACCTGTCTACAGATCTCAGATCAGAGGAAAGTGTGTGTATATATGTGTGTGTGTGTGTGTGTGTGTGTGTGT
Organism: Salvelinus fontinalis; assembly: GCF_029448725.1. Classification (NCBI taxonomy): domain Eukaryota; kingdom Metazoa; phylum Chordata; class Actinopteri; order Salmoniformes; family Salmonidae; genus Salvelinus; species Salvelinus fontinalis. The sequence goes on from NC_074685.1 coordinate 8,028,795, forward strand.
GTGTGTGTGTGTGTGTGTGTGTGTGTGTGTGTGTGTGTGTGTGTGTGTGTGTGTGTGTGTGTGTGTGTGTGTGTGTGTGCGCATATTTGTATGTATGTATGGGAGAGGGGCAGAAGAGTGGTAGGTGTCTAAAACAGTCATTGCGGATGATAATAACAATTATTGTGGTACTAAGAGGGTACAAGGATACAGGGGGAGGCTTCGTATGCTGCAGTGGGATTCAAATGTCCAACAGGCACGTTGTCAGTTGAAGGTCAGTTTCATTGCAGTAGAAGCTATAAGCCATTTAAAGAACCCATCTCTCTCTCTCTCCAAAAACGAATTGTGTCCTCCTTTACCCCCCCCCTCTCTCACTCTCTCTCTCTCTCTCTCTCTCTCTCTCTCTCTCTCTCTCTCTCTACCTCTTCTCCCTCGTCCTCTCCCCATCCCTCCTCTCTCATCTGTCCCCCTTCTCTGTCTGTGTGCTGTGCTAAGCGACCCAAAGGTTCTTAAAATTGCTTCTTTGTAGAGACGGGCCTGAGACAGTGTTTTGTTTACGCTGCAGGTCAACCACAGTAATTCATTGTGTAGTAATTTATTCACGGGGACGGGGCACTAGGTGAGATGTGACATTTGGGGAAGAGATAGATACTCTTTGTCCCCCTCCGTCTGTCTGTCTACATTGTTAAATCATCGGACATTAACAAAACACAGTGGGGACCAAAACCAAACACTTCCCTCCATCTCTCCCTCCCTTTCTGCCTCCCTCCCTCACCCCGGCACCCTCACCCCCTCAGCACTTAAAAATATTAACAAGACTACTGCAGATGACACAGCAGATATGACGATAGATAGAGTCAATGCATTGCTGAGTTATACTTGTAGTATTTGAGGAGTAAATCTGAGGCTTAAATGTTTGTGTTTGGGGTGCTTTACCCTTTGATCGATTTCTAGGTCTACAATGACCTAATCTATGATTTGAATCAAACATCAATGTTAAGTTTTTTAGATATATACTTTATTGATCCCCAACGGGAACTGGTCAGTGAGATATAACCATGTACCTGCGTTTCCGGAGTAATCTCCAACTGTCAGTGGGTATCCATCATCATCTGGGTCCACAGAGAACAGGCCCACTCCAAAGGTCTCGTACTGGGCATAGGCTGTACTGTTGTCAAAGTCCTCCAGGTCAATCCTCAACTCATAGTTACCCTGGATGGACAAGGCATGAATCTGCTTCAGCCCTGCAGAGATAGAGAGAGAGTGAAGGAAAGAGAGAGAGACAGAGAGAGACAGAGAAAAAATGGATGGGGAGAGGGAAGGAAAGAGAGATACAGAGAGTGGTAGAAGGGGAGAAGAGAGGAAGAGAGGGAGAGATGAAGAGACAAAAATGGAGAGAGAGAGAGAGAGAATGAATGAAAAAGGAGTGAGAAAGAGAAGGAGAGAACGAGAGAAAGAGAGGTGTTAGAGGTGACCAATCAGAGCCCCTCCCTGAGGGAAAGAGACCCCCTTGTTGCTCAGAGAAAACCCCACCGAAGCCATTCAACAGCATGGTATTGCACCGTGCGTCTTCCACGAAAACAAAAATACACTTAATTTCCCCACCTGCCAGTCAGTTCCCAGAAGTCACCCTGCTACAGTAAGTGAGAGGTCCCCTCAGTGCAGCAGGATGCTCGGTCTGGATGTGTTAACCCATGCTCTGCCACATAACTTTAAAGACAACAGCTGTGTCCTCACAAACCAAGCACTTAAAGTACACACTCAGATCAACACACACGCATGCAGGTATTCACACACACACGCACACACACACGTTAAGTGTGGAATACTATGACAGCGTGTCACAACTGATTTAGGAAATGAACAGTCGCAGAGAGATTGGTAACAGAAACACATGGAATACTGCTAAGGATGAGAGGACTAGAAAGGTCGGTCTACGCAAGGGCCAGGAGTTGAGATCATGTGATCTGACCAGGGAAAGCTCTGGGCCCTAGTTGTAAGTCTCTGAAGATTTTCTTGACCTGTTTATTCTCTAATTGAAGATCCCAGAGCTAAGGGTAAAGGAATGAAGTTGCCAACAAAACAGATCCCAAGAGTGTGTGTGTGTGTTTGTGTGTGTGCGTGTGTATGTGTGCGTGCGTGTGCATGTGCGTGTGTGTGTCTGAATGGACATTTACCATTCACTGCATTTGGAAGCTCCCATGATAGAAAACACAAATATGAAAGAGTTATCCAGTCTCAACCATACACTCTTCAGCTTGCTATGTGTCAATTTCACTCCATTCCAACTCAATGCTCATGGTCCTTACGTCATCAGAGTGCGCAGCTGAACACTGTATACTGGAAACACTCGGTTTGTTATTTTAACTAAAACATAACCAATCTTTGTTGGACATGAATACAGAACTTGTTTCTGCATGGATTCCTCAACGCGGTTAGCTTTTAAGAGCTAGGACCGCTATTTCTTGTCCCGGAAACCGCTTAACTGACAGGTCTGCTTGAAAGAGCCGCTAACCTAGCTAAACTGCTAAGTTAGTCCCAGATGAGTTTTCCAATGGAGCCCTCTTTGTCTGGAGAAGTAAATGAATGGTTCCAGCGCTGTAGGCTCATGTTAAATACTGTTGAAGAAATATGGCTGCAGATTCATCTGCCTCAAATAAAGCCCATTCTTATGGGAAGCTGCTATAGACCACCAAGTGCTAACAATCAGTATCTGGATAATGTGTGAAATGATTGATAATGTATGTGATATCAACAGAGAGGTATATATTTTCTGGGTGATTTAAATATTGACTGGCTTTCATCAACCTGTCCACTCAAGAAAAAGCTTAAAACTGTAACCAGTACCTGCAACTTGGTTCAGGTTATCAGTCAACCTACAAGGGTAGTTACAAAGAGCACTTAAATTAAATCATCAACATGTATTGATCACATCTTTACTAATGCTTTAGAAATGTGCTTGAAAGCACTATCCAAATCCATCAGATGTAGTGATCACAATACAGTAGCCATATTTAGGAAAAACAAAGTTCCAAAGGTTGGGCCTAATATAGTGTATAAGAGGTCAAACAATACATTTTTTTGTGATTCCTATGTTGTTGATGTAAAGAATATTTGTTGGTCCGTGGTGTGTAATGTGCAGCAAACAGACACATTTATGAAATTGCTTATCCCAGTTGCTAATAAGCATGCAGCCATTAATAAATTGACTTTGAGCAAAGTGTGTCCATGTCTGCGGATGACTCAACACTACACATCAGCTACTACAGCAACTGAAATGACTTCAACACTTAACAGAGAGCTGCAGTTAGTTTCAGAATGGATGGCAAGGAATAAGTTAGTCCAAAATATTTAAAAAACTAAAAGCATTGCATTTGGAATAAACCATTCACTATACCCTAAACCTCAACTAAATATTGTAATAAATGTGGAAATTGAGCAAATTGAGGTGACTAAACTGCTTGGAGTAATCCTGGATTGTAAACTGTCATGGTCATATTGATACAACAGTAGCTAAGATGGGGAGAGGTCTGTCCATAATAAAGCGCTGCTCTGCCTTCTTAACAGCACTATCAACAAGGCTCTAGTTTTGTCGCACCTGGACTACTGTTCAGTCGTGTGGTCAGGTGCCACAAAGCTTAGGAAAATTGCAATTGGCTCAGAACAGGGCAGCATGGCTGGCCCTTGGATGTACAGAGAGCAAACATGAAAAATATGCATGTCAATATCTTCTGGCTCAAAGTGGAGGAGAGATTGACTTCATCACAAATTATATTTGTGAGAGCTATTGACATGTTGCAGCTCAGACACCCATGCATTCCCGACAAGACTTGCCACCAGAGGTCTCTTCACAGTCCCCAAGTCCAGAACAGACTATGCGAGGCGCACAGAACTACATGGAACTCGATTCTACATCAGGTAACTGATGCAAGCAGTAGAATCAGATTTAAAAACAGACAAAAATACACCTTTTGGAACAGCGGGGACTGTGAAGCAACACAAACATAGGCACAGAGACATGCATACAGTGGTTGCTCCACTAAAAGTTTTGCGATTATGCTGCGGTACTTAGAGGTAATTTGTGGTTTAGTACGGTAACCTGCGTCACCACTTAATTGCTCCAGTCCAGCGCAAGGGGGAGTTAGAGCTCTGATTATGCTTTTGGGTCCTACTGTGTCTCTAACTGAGAATGAATGGGCGACATAAACCTAAAATGGAGCTGGAGCAGAAAGCAGACATTTTACGTGCCCCCAACCGATTGCGTTTTTTTGTTATTTTATCTGCGTTGTTTGTAACTTATTTTTTTTAAACTATTTTGTACATAATGTTAACGCTAAGGTCTCTTATGACCGAAAATAACTTCTAGACATCAAAACTGTGATAACTCACCACGGACTAGCAGAATCCTTTTTCTTCTTTCACGACTCTGACAAACCCGATGCAGAAGATATACGGCACCCTCGGGAACAGGCCCGGACCCCAGTGATCTGCGTGAAGAGGAGGCGGAGAAAGAGAGGCCGGAGGGCGGCCTGCCTTCTGAGGAGTAGGAGGCGATCGAATAAACCCCTACTCCCCACAATTCTGCTCGCAAACATGCAATCTTTGGACAATAAAACGGACAAGTTATTGGGAAGATTAAACTACCAACGGGACATTAAAAACTGTAACATCTTATGCTTCACAGAGTCGTGGCTGAACGACGACAATATCAACAAAAATAAGCTGGCTGGTTATATGATGTACCAGCAGGATAGAACAGCGGGTGTCTGGTAAGACAAGGGGCGGCGGTCTATGTATTTTTGTAAACAACAGCTGGTGCACGATACCTAAGGAAGTCTCGAACCATTGCTCGCATGAGGTAGAGTTTCTCATGATAAGATGCAGACCACATTACCTACCGAACGAGTTTTAATCTATATTATTTGTAGCTGTTTACATACCACCACAGTCAGAGGCTGGCACCAAGATAGCATTGAATGAGCTGAATTCCGCCATGAGCAAACACTCACCCAGAGGCGGCGTTTAGTAGCTGGGTACTTTAATGCTGGCAAACAGTTTTACCTCATTTCTATCAGCATGTTAATGTGCAACCAGAGGGAAAAGAACTCTGGACCACCTATACTCCACACACAGAGATGCATACAAAGCTCTCCCTCACCCTCCATTTTGCAAATCTGAGCATAATTCTATCTTCCTGATTCCTGCTTACAAGCAAAAATTAAAGCAGGAAACACCAGTGACTAGATCAATAAAAAAGTGGTCAGATGAAGCACATGCTAAGCTACAGGACTATTTTGCTAGCACAGACTGGAATATGTGCCGGGATTCCTCAAATGGCATTGAGGAGTAGACCATATCTGTCATTGGCTTCATCAATAAGTGCAATACATACCCCAACCAGAAACCATGGATTACAGGCAGCATCCGCACTGAGCTAAAGGATAGAGTTGCCGCTTTCAAGGAGTGGGACTGTTAGCCAGAAGCTTATAAGAAATCCCACTATGCCCTCCGACGAACCATCAAACAGACAAAGCGTCAATACAGGACTAAGATCGAATCGTACTACACCGGCTCTGACATTCGTCGGATGTGGCAGGGCCTGCAAACCATTACAGACTACAAAGGGAAGCACAGCCGAGAGCTGCTCAGTGACACAAGCCTACTGGACGAGCTAAACTACTTCTATGCTCGCTTCGAGGCAAATAACACTGAAACAAGCATGAGAGCACCAGCTGTAGCGGAAGACTGTGTGATCACGGTATCCGCAGCAGAGGAGAGTTTGACCTTTAGACAGGTCAACATTCACAAGGCTACAGGGCCAGACTAATTACCAGGACGTATACTGCGAGCATGCGCTGACCAACTAACAAGTGTCCTCACTGACATTTTCAACCTCTCCCTGTCTGAGTCTGTAATACCTTGAGGAATGCACAGTGATAACGAAACGTTGGTAAATACCCATTAAATTGCTGTGAGATTACACATGGATTGTGCGACTTTCTTTATTATGATAGTTTATAGTTTATTCGTCAGCACCTCCACACAAACTATTATTCTGGGTGTGCGCCAGCTCATGTTTTTTTTATCGAGTCTGTAATACCAACATGTTTTAACCTCTCTGGGACAGTGGGACGCTTGCGTCCCACTTGGGGAGCACCCCCCACCCACCCCCCACTGATTAGCGTCGCTAGCATAGCGTCACAATTAAATAGTAGCATCTAAATATCATTAAATCACAAGTCCAAGACACCAAATGAAAGATACAGATCTTGTGAATAAAGCCACCATTTCAGATTTTTTAAATGTTTTACAGGGAAGACAAAATATGTAAATCTATTAGCTAACCACGTTAGCAAAAGACACCATTTTTCTAACTCCATCAGTTTCTTACTCCATCAGGTGCTATCACCAATTCGACCAAATAAAAATATAAAAAGCCACTAACCAAGAAAAAACTTCATCAGATGATAGTCTGATAACATATTTATTGTATAGCATAGGTTTTGTTAGAAAAATGTGCATATTTCAGGTATAAATCATAGTTTGCCATTGCAGCCACCATCATAAATCTCCCCAAAGCGGCTAGAATTACTACAGAGAGCAACGTGTATTACCAATTTACTCATCATAAAACATTTCTTAAAAATACAAAGCTCACAGCAATGGAAAGACACAGATCTTGTGAATTCAGACAATATTTCAGATTTTCTAAGTGTTTTACAGCGAAAACACAATATAGCGTTATATTAGCTTACCACAATAGCAAACATCACAACAGCATTGATTCAAGCCAAAGGGAGCGTTATCGTTATCATCGCCAAAATATATTAATTTCTTCACTAACCTTCTCAGAATTCTTCCGTTGACACTCCTGTAACATCATATTACAACATACATATAGAGTTTGTTCGAAAATGTGCATATTTAGCCACAAAAATCGTGGTTATACAATGAGAATAGTAGCAAAACTGGTCTGAAAATGTCGGGCGCCATCTTTGAGAGTGATCTAGCCTAATCGATAACTAATCATAAACTTGACAAAAAAATACAGGGTTGACAGGAATCGAAAGACAAATTAGTTCTTAATGCAATCGCTGAATTACATTTCTAAAATTATCCTTACTGTGCAATACAGGGTTCGCCAAGCGAAGCTATACCAAAGAAAATGGCGGAATATGCGTTTAACATTTTTCTACAGAACAACGATTTATCATCTTAAATATTTCTTACTATGAGCTGATCTTCCATCAGAATCTTGGGCAATGTATCCTTTCTTGGGTCTAATCTTCTTTTGTTCGAAAGATGTCCTGTTGTCCGTCGAAATGCCCACTAACGTACGACCGGGACCCCGAAACGTGCCCGGCGCTTCAAAGTGCATCACAAAGCAATGCCTCAAAATTGCACTAAACGGATATAAATTGCTATAAAACCGTTTAAATTAACTACCTTATGATGTTTTTAACACCTATAACGAGTAAAAACATGACCGGCGATATATTACTGGCTAAACTAAAGCTTGGAAAGAGAGCAGGTCCGATGTCCATCGTGCGTCAGGCGCAGCAGGAAAAGGAAGCCACTTCCGCCTTGTGGTCTTTTATACAGGCCCTGATTGCGCAATCGACTCCATTCAAATTGTCACCTCTTACTGACATCAAGAGGAAGGCGTGGGCAGTGTTTGTATCCTCATAGGATTCACAGGGACTTTAAAACTGACCTGGGACCAGAGGCCAAGATTTCTGAAATCTCACTCCCTGTCAGGAAAAGTGCTGTAGAATGAGTTCTGTTCCACTCAGAGACATAATTCAAACGGCTATATAAACTAGAGAGTGTTTTCTATCCAATAATAACAATAATATGCATATTGTACGAGCAAGAATTGAGTACTAGGCAGTTTAATTGGAGACCAATTTTCGCTAAGTCGAAACAGCACCCCCTATATCCCCAATAAGTTAAGCAGACCACCATAGTGACTATGCCCAAGTACACTAAGGTAACCTGCCTAAATGACTACCGACCAGTAGCACTCACGTCTGTAGCCATGAATTGCTTTGAAAGGCTGGCCATGGCTCACATCAACACCATCATCCCAGAAACCCTAGACCCACTCCAATTTGCATACCGCCCCAACAGATCCACAGATGATGCAGTCTCTATTGCACTCCACACTGCCCTTTCCCAACTGGACAGAAGGAACACCTATGTGAGAATGCTATTCATTGACTACAGCTCAGTGTTCAACACCATAGTGCCCTCTAAGCTCATCAATAAGCTAAGGACCCTGGGACTAAACACCTCCCTCTGCAACTGGATCCTGAACTGCCTGACGGGCCGCCCCCAGGTGGTAAGGGTAGGTTACAACACATCCGCCACGCTGATCCTCAACACCGAGGCCCCTCATGGGTGCGTAATCAGTCCCCTCCTGTACTCCCTGACACCAACACCATCTTTAAATTTGCCGATGACACAACAGTGGTAGGCCTGATCAACGACAACAACAAAACAGCCTATAGGGAGGAGGTCAGAGACCTGTCCGTGTGGTGCCAGGACAACAACCTCTCCCTCAACGTGATCAAGACAAAGGAGATGACTAGAGGAAAAAGAGGACCGAGCACGCCCCCATTCTCATCGATTGGGATGCAGTGGAGCAGATTGAAAGCTTCAAGTACCTTGGTGTCCACATCACCAACAAACTAACATGGTCCAAGCACACCATGACAGTCGTGAAGCGGGCACGACAAAACCTATTCCCCCTCAGGAGACTGAAAAGATTTGGCATGGTTCCTCAGATCCTCAAAAGGTTCTACAGCTGCACCATCGAGAGCATCCTGACTGGATGCATCACTGTCTGGTATGGCAACTGCTCGGACTCCGAGCGCAAGGCATTATAGAGGGTAGAACGGCCCAGTACATCACTGGGGCCAAGCTTCCTGCCATCTAGGACCTCTATACCAGGCGGTGTCGGAGGAAGGCCCTGAAAATTGTCAAAGACTCCAGCCACCCTAGTCATAGACTGTTCTCTCTGCTACCACACGGGCACGCATTACCAGAGTGCCAAGTCTAGGTCCAAGAGGCTTCTAAACAGCTTCTACCCCCAAGCCATAAGACTCCTGAACATCTAGTCCACAGGTGTCAAACTCATTCCACGGAGGGCCGAGTGTCTGCGGGTTTTCGCTCCTCCCTTGTACTTGATTGATGAATTAACATCACTAATTAGTTAGGAACTCCCCACACCTGGTTGTCTAGGGCTTTATTGAAAGGAAAAACCAAAAACCTGCAGACACTAGGCCCTCCGTGGAATGAGTTTGACACCCCTGATCTAGTCAAATGGCTACCCGGACTCTTCACATTGCCCCCCCACACCACTGCCACTCTCTGTTGTCATCTATGCATAGGCACTTTAATTAACTCTACCTACATGTACATACTACCTGAACTAACCGGTGCCCCCGCACATTTACTCTTTTCCTGCACCCCCCTGTATTTTTTTGTTATTTTTTACTGCTCCACTTCAATTACTTGTTACTTTTATCTCTTATTCATATCCGCATTTTTTGAAACCGCACTGTAGGTTAGGGGCTCATCAGTAAGCATTTCACTGTAAGGTCTACACCTGTTGTATTCAGCGCATGTGACTAATAACATTTTATTCTATTTTATTTGAAATAGAAACTGATAATTGTGCATGACTTCACTATTACTTACTAAAACTGTTGTTACACTAAGGTTTTTATTATTTTATTTTGTTCTTATTGTAGTAGTGTAGTCCACTCCCGAGCAGTCACATTGAAAAGTGCCTGAGTGGCGCAATGGTCTAAGACACTGCATAACAGTGCAAGCTGTGCTGCTACAGATGCTAGTTCAATACCGTTCTGGCCTTGACTGCGAGACCCATGAGATGACTGTAGATTTTTGGTTTCTCTCCCTCTAAAAACAGAAATAAATAATTCTTAATAACAAACTGGCTTTATTTACAAATTTGTAAGAATCTCTCACCCCATGTTCAAGAATGGCCTTTATCTCGCTCATTTTACGTTATTTTAAAACAAATAATTTCCAAAATATTGCTATTTTTTTAAACAAAGCATTTATAATTATTATTATTAATTTAGAATTATATAAAAGTCCCTTGGATATTCTCACAGATATATTAACCCTGTTATTAGCAGGACAATATACACTGCTCAAACAAATAAAGGGAACACTTAAACAACACAATGTAACTCCAAGTCAATCACACTTCTGTGAAATCAAACTGTCCACTAAGGAAGCAACACTGATTGACAATAAATTTCACATGCTGTTGTGCAAATGGAATAGACAACAGATGGAAATTATAGGCAATTAGCAAGACACCCCCAATAAAGGAGTGGTTCTGCAGGTGGTGACCACAGACCACTTCTCAGTTCCTATGCTTCCTGGCTGGTGTTTTGGTCACTTTTGAATGCTGGCGGTGCTTTCACTCTAGGGGTAGCATGAGACGGCGTCTACAACCCACACAAATGGCTCAGGTAGTGCAGCTCATCCAGGATGTCACATCAATGCGAGCTGTGGCAAGAAGGTTTGCTGTGTCTGTCAGCGTAGTGTCCAGAGCATGGAGGCGCTACCAGGAGACAGGCCAGTACATCAGGAAACATGGAGAAGGCCGTAGGAGGGCAATAACCCAGCAGCAGGACCGCTACCTCCGCCTTTGTGAAAGGAGGAGCACTGCCAGAGCCCTGCAAAATGACCTCCAGCAGGCCACAAATGTGCATGTGTCTGCTCAAACGGTCAGAAACAGACTCAATGAGGGTAGTATGAGGGCCCGACGTCCACAGGTGGGGGTTGTGCTTACAGCCCAACACCGTGCAGGAAGTTTGGCATTTGCCAGAGAACACCAAGATTGGCAAATTTGCCACTGGCGCCCTGTGCTCTTCACAGATGAAAGCAGGTTCACACTGAGCACATGTGACAAACGTGACAGTCTGGAGACGCTGGGGAGAACGTTCTGCTGCCTGCAACATCCTCCAGCATGACCGGTTTGGCGGTGGGTCAGTCATGGTGTGGGGTGGCATTTCTTTGGGGGGCCGCACAGCCCTACATGGGCTCGCCAGAGGTAGCCTGACTGCCATTAGGTACCGAGATGAGATCCTCAGACCCCTTGTGAGACCATATGCTGGTGCGGTTGGCCCTGGGTTCCTCCTAATGCAAGACAATGCTAGACCTCATGTGGCTGGAGTGTGTCAGCAGTTACTGCAAGAGGAAGGCATTGATGCTATGGACTGGCCCGCCCGTTCCCCAGACCTGAATCCAATTGAGCACATCTGGGACATCATGTCTCGCTCCATCCACCAACGCCACATTGCACCACAGACTGTCCAGGAGTTGGCGGATGCTTTAGTCCAGGTCTGGGAGGAGATCCCTCAGGAGACCATCCGCCACCTCATCAGGAGCATGCCCAGGCGTTGTAGGGAGGTCATACAGGCACGTGGAGGCCACACACACTACTGAGCTTCATTTTGACTTGTTTTAACCTGTTGGGGATGGGGGCGCTGTTTAGACTATTTATGCTAATGTGGCTAATTTTTTAAACGGCTTCCCACAAAATCCTTGATCGTACAATATGCATATTATTATTATTATTGGATAGAAAACAGTCTATAGTTTCTATAGGAGTTGAAATTTTGTCTCTAAGTGGAACAGAGCCCATTCTACAGCAATTTCCCTGACATGGAGTCAGATTTGAGAAACGTTGGCCACTTTTCTGAAGTCATTTAAACGGGCACTGTCGTTGCTATGACTATACGGACACTTCTTACGTCTTCCCCTGGATGCCTTTACGTGATGACGATTCCAACGGGCTCGATTGCTCGTTCACAGGCACTACAAATGAAAAAAACCTTTAGCTAGCAAGTCTTTTCTTGCTGCGTAACGCGCGTGGAAGACACCGACCCTCTCCTGTTCCAAGCATTAGTTTAGCCTGTTATATTTCTCCGGTCATCTTTTCACTCGTTATAGGAGTTACAAACATCACAAAGTAGTTAATTTAAAGCGTTTTATAGCAATTTATATCCGTTTAGTGCGATTTTGGGACATTTATTTTTGCAACGATGTGAAAAGTTGGGAACGCTTTTCAGTTCATCCCGAACGTAGTTGACATTTCCACATGGCAAGAGGACAGCTTTCCACCAAAAGACGATTTCTCCCAAGAAAGGATCCTTTGCCCAAGATACTGATGGAAGAACAGCTCAAGGTAGGACATTTTTATTATGATAAATCGTGTTTCTGTCGAAACATTTTAGTGGCTTAGGACGCCATGTTTTTTGACGTAGCTTCGCTTGGCGCAAACTGTATTGAAAAGTAAGGATAAATTAAAAAATGTAATAACGCAATTGTATTAAGAATTAAATTGTCTATCAATCCCTGTCCACCCTATATTTTTTAGTCACGTTTATGAGTATTTATGTATAAGAGTAGATCACTGTCTAAGTGGCGCAAGGACAAATTCTGACCAGCTGAGTTACATTTCACATTGTCTAACCATGATTTTGGTGGCTAAATATAAACATTTTCGATCAAACTGTATATGCATGTTGTAATGTGATGTTACAGGAGTGTCATCGGAAGAATTCTGAGAAGGTTAGTGAAAAAATTAATATCTTTTGGCGATGTTGACTTTTATCGCTCACTTTGGCTAGAATCAATGCTGGGCTGCTAATTGCTATGTGCTAAGCTAATATAACGATTTATTGTGTTTTCGCTGTAAGACACTTAGAAAATCTGAAATATTGTCTGTATTCACAGGATCTGTGTCTTTCGATTCGTGTATGCTGTGTATTTTTACGAAATGTTTGATGATTAGTAGTTAGGTAAACACGTTGCTCATTGTAATTATTCTAGTCCATTTGTGATGGTGGGTGCAATTGTAAACTATGCCATATACCTGAAATATGCACTTTTTTCTAACAAAACCTATCCCATACCATAAATATGTTATCAGACTGTCATCTAATGAGTTTTTTTGTTGGTTAGGGGCTATAAATATCTTAGTTTAGCCGAATTGGTGATGGCTACTGGTGTTGGTGGACAAATAAAAGATGGTGGAATATGCTAATGTGTTTTTAGGTAATAGATGTACATCTTTACATATTGTGTCTTCCCTGTAAAACATTTTAAAAATCGGAAATGTTGACTGGATTCATAAGATCTGTGTCTTTCATTAGCTGTATTGGACTTTAATGTGTGAAAGTTAAATATTTTAAAAAAATATTTTTTTTGAATTTCGCGGCACTGGTTTTTCAGTGGGGGGGGGGGGGGTGTGCCGCTAGCGCCACGCTGATCCTAGACAGGTTAAGGACATTACATCAAAGTTGGATAAGCCTGTAGTGTGGTTTTCCACTTTAATTTTGAGTGTGACTCCAAATCCAGACCTCCATGGGTTGATAAATTTGATTTCCATTGATCATTTTTGTGTGATTTTGTTGTCAGCACATTCAACTATGTAAAGAAAAAAGTATTTAATAAGAATATTTCATTCATTCAGATCTAGGATCTGTTATTTTAGCGTTCCCTTTATTTCTTTGAGCAGTGTATATTGGTCATATTGGTCATGGCTCTCGAGTGGTGCACAATGGGATCGCCTTGCAGTTCTCCAGCTGTATCCACTGAAAGGTTCAAGGCACGAGGGCAGAGGATGGGCCGCAGAGCCGAGTACAGAAGACGGACCATTGCACTAATAATGGAGCTAACTAGGGAAACGTTCTCTCTGTTTTTAGTGCCAGTCTGCACGTTCAAACTAAAACAATGTAACTAGTAATGGCATCTTAATGCTTTAGTTAATAAAATAATGATGAAAATGTAGATATTTATTCAGTTATGGATCCAAAATGAATTACTGTGGGAATAAATATCACTGAATTACAGAAATATTGTAACAAAGTTGTCTATTGAAGGTAAATAAATTGTTGCTTACTGGAAAATACTTTCAAACATACACCATCACGTTGTACAACGCCATTATGGCTATTAGCAGGTAGCTGGACAATAGACTTGCCTAGAAGGAGGGTAGGGGGAGAATTCTATCGTCAAATGTATTTCTAAGTTAGGTTGGCTGTATCACAACCGGCCGTGATTGATTGCAATTTCAGTTCAATCCACCTAAAAAGACAAAACAAATATAACGAAATAACCTCCAAAATATTATTATATATTATCAAGTTGATGGCACAGTCATACATCCCGGCACCTACATAAAGCTGAGTGACTCAGTCATTCATAGCTTTGGATCAAAATAAGTAAGTACCAACATTCTTTCTGATAGTCTATAATAAAGAAATGTTTTGGTTATCCTAAACTGGACATCATGTACAGTATTATAATAACCCATTATGAGCTATCAGCAGGGGTCTGTGCTTTGGCAAAGTGGGTGGGGTTATATCTTGCCTGGTTGGCCCTGTCTGGGGGTATAGATGGACAGGGCCACAGTGTCTCCTAACCCCTCCTGTCTCAACCTCCAGTATTTATGCTGCAATAATTTATGTGTCGGGCGGCTAGGGTCAGTCTGTTATATCTGGAGTATTTATCATGTCTTATCCGGTGTCCTGTGTGAATTTAAGTATGCTCCCTCTAATTCTCTCTCTCTTTCTCTTCTCTCGGAGGACCTGAGCCCCAGGACCATGCCTCAGGACTTCCTGGCCTGATGACTCCTTGCTGTCCCCAGTCTACCTGGTCGTGCTGCTGCTCCAGTTTCAACTGTTCTCCCTGCGGCTATGGAACCCTGACCTGTTCACCTGACGTGCTACCTTTTCCCCGGACATGCTGTTTTTGACTCTCTCTCTTTCTACCGCACCTGCTGTCTCTAACTCTGAATGATCGGCTATGAAAAGCCAACTGACATTTACTCCTGAGGTGCTGACCTGTTGCACCCTCTACAACCACTGTGATTATTATTATTTGACCCTGCTGGTCATCTATGAACGTTTGAACATCTTGGCCATGTTCTGTTATAATCTCCACCCGGCACAGCCAGAAGAGGACTGGCCACCCCTCAGAGAGAGCCTGGTTCCTCTCTAGGTTAATTCCTAGGTTCCTGCCATTCTAGGGAGTTTTTCCTAGACACCGTGCTTCTACATCTGCATTGCCTGCTGTTTGGGGTTTTAAATTGGGTTTCTGTATATAGCGCTTTGTGACATTGGCTGATGTAAAAAGGGCTTTATATATTTTTTAATTTGAATGATTGAATATACCTTTACCGACACCTCTTTGTATTTTGATACTTTGTGGATGGGGCCTACCCAGTGGCGCAGCTGTCTATGTCACCGCATCGCAATACAAAATGCGTTACTACAGATACTCGTGCCGGCCGCTACTGGGAGACCCATGAGGCGGATTTTGGTTTTAATTTAGAATCCTCCAATCCTCTAAATGTAATTACAGGCGGAAAGTCAAATCATATTTTTCAATATACAGTGGGCCTACTTTAGGCAACATGAGTCTAACTAGTGTTGAGTAATGTGCTGTTAAAAGTTGTGTTGCTCTTATGTATTTAAAGATCATATTGAAGTTAGAAGCAATAGTATTTAGCACTGTTTATCACTGCTCTGAGACAAGCATGAGGACTGGTCTTGATAAATAAATTAGATTTTAATTTTGACTGAATCTCCGTTTGGGTATTGATTAGACTACAGTTATGGTGTAGAAATGTTATACTCTTAACCTGTTTGGGCTGCAGGGGCAGTATTGAGTAGCCGGATAAAAGGTGCCCATTTCAAACGGCCTCGTACTCAATTCTTGCTCGTACAATATGCATATTATTATTACTATTGGATAGAAAACACTCTCTAGTTTCTAAAACCGTTTGAATTATATCTGTGAGTAAAACAGAACTCCTTTTGCAGCAAACTTCCTGACAGGAAGTGGATAATCTGAAATCGATGCTCTCTTCTAGGGGCTGCCTATTAAAGTCCTTGATAGTTATTCGTTTAGATGCACTTCATACGTCTTCCACTAGATGTCGACAAGGAGTGAGAGAAGAAAGGGAGTGTGTAACTTGATCTGGACTCGAATCATAGCTCTTGGCATGACGTGTCACCAGTTTCCTGTTTTCTGGAGAGCGCGAGCAGGGACCTGGATTTGCCTTCTGATAAGCTGCCGTTATGGACGACTAATATCTCCGGCTTTGATTTTATTTGATACATGTGACAATATCATCGTAAAGTATGTTTTTTCAATATAGTTTAATCAGATTATTGACATTTTTTCGGGAGTTTTGCCGTGTTCCGTTCTCTTCCATTTGTTGACATAGAGAGATTCGCGCCACTTGGCAAGTGTGCTTGCTAAATCGAGAGGGAAAAAAGGCCATTCTAAATCCAAACAACGATTCTTCCCGACAAAGGACCCCTTGTACAACATTCTGATGAAAGATCAGCAAAAGTAGGACCCATTTTATGATGCTATTTCATATATCTGTCGAACATGTGCTAGTCGTTTGCGCCCAGCTTTTGGGTAATCTCTCGCTATACCTAAGCTGGATGTCGTAATGAAGTTATTTTTAGAATTCTAACACGGCGATTGCATTAAGAACTAGTGTATCTATCATTTCCTATACAACATGTGGGCCCGTGTGGCTCAGTTGGTAGACCATGGCGCTTGCAATGCCAGAGTTGTGGGTTCAATTCCCACGGGGGGACCAGGGTTCAATTCCCATGGGGGGACCAGGATGAATATGTATGAACTTTCCAATTTGTAAGTCGCTCTGGATAAGAGCGTCTGCTAAATGACTTAAAATGTAAAAAAAATTAAACATGTATTTTTTAGTTATGTTTATGAATAGCTATTTGGTCAGAATATGTGTGTCAGAAAAAGTGTCAGAAAAATATCCGGACGTTGTGGGAAAAAGATGCTACGTTAGCACAATGTATAACCACTGATTTCAGCTCTAAATATGTACATTTTCGAACAAAACATAAGTGTATGTATAACCTGATGTCATAGGACTGTCATCTGATGAAGAATATCAAGGTTAGTCAAAAATTATATATCTTTTGCTGGTTTGTTACGATCGCTAACTTTTGCTACTGGGAAATGGCTTGTGTTGCTGGCTATTGTGGTAAGCTAATATAACACTATATTGTGTTTTCGCTGTAAAACACTTGAGAAATCGGAAATATTGGCTGGAATCACAAGATGCCTGTCTTTCATTTCATTTCATTTCAAATGTTTTTTGATGAGTAATTAGGTATTTGACGTTGGTGTCTATAATTATTATGTCTGCTTTCGGTGCAATTTCTGATTGTAGCTACAATGTAAACTATGATTTATACCTGAAATATGCACATTTTTCGAACAAAACATAGATTTATTGAATAACATGTTATAAGATGTTGTTATATTCGAACATGTTATATTCATGTCATCTGATGAAGTTGTTTGTTGGTTAGTTTGGTTGGTTCTTGGTTAGTTAGGTTGGCTTTGTGCATGCTACCTGTGCTGTGAAAAATGTCTGTCCTTTTTTGTATTTGGTGGTGAGCTAACATAAATATACGTGCTGTTTTCGCTGTAAAACATTTAAAAAATCGGACATGTTGGCTGGATTCACAAGATGTGTACCTTTCATTTGCTGTATTGGACTTGTTAATGTGTGAAAGTTAAATATTTCTAAAAAATATATTTAGAATTTCGCGCCCTGCACTTGAAGTGGCTGTTGTCATATTGTGGCCGGCCTCGGGCTTGCATCCAGAAGAAGTTAATGTAACATTTATTTAACTAGGCAAGTCAGCCAAGAATATATTCTTATTTACAAGGACAGCTTACACCTTCCTCCCAGTCGGGAAATTGAAACCCGGTCTCCCGCATGCCCGCAAAACACGGGGATTCTTTAGCTAAATAGCCAAGTACTGTAGCCTACTCCCGACCCTCACGTTGTACAGTGCCATATTTTCCGTTCCATGCTAACGGAAACCCAGAGGGTTTTTCGTTTTTCTTGGAATAGAATCACCATAATATTAATCAAATTAATTAAGCAAAATTTCTTAAAACCAGTTTCCATGTTACAAAAAAGGTTTTAAATTCTCTAGTACAGCCACTATTGAAGGCTATCAAATGCTTCTCAAAAATGCCCTTTGGTGGTCAAACTAGCACTAACTAGCACTAATGGTACCAGTGGTTGGCACTTAAATAACGTGCCATAGAACCGTGCGGCACCACGCAAGCTGTGCTGCAGCACGCTGAAACCTTTGAAGGACGAACCACTGTACACACACATGATAACATATGCGCTATACACACACATGGATTTTGTGTTGTAGATATGTGGTAGTGGATTAGGGGCCTGAGGGCACACACTTAGTGTATTGTGAAATCTGCTATGAATGTATTGTAAGATTTTTAAAATTGTATCACCTTTTTTTTTAATAACTTATAATTATAGAATTTTGCCGGACCCCAGGAAGAGCAGCTGCTGCCTTGGCAACAGCTAATGGTGATCCATAATAAATACAAAATACAAATGCTCAAGATTGAATTAAATCAATCTTTCAGAAAAAAGTTAAATCCAGTGATTGACAAATCTCCAGTTAATCTAGTGTGCCAATTAGATTTCCTGAAACTGACTGACTGAGAAGGACATCAACTGACCCCAACCCAGCTCAGCAGGCGGAGCCCACAGAGGGTTTACACTGTATTGTGTACAGACACAATACAGACAAACACACAGAGACATCAGACACACAACCGGCTGTGTGGTGACTGACTCAGTAAGTCTGTTTCAGTTCAGGGGTGTCATGGCTGTCTAAATGATCTCTAATTAAGGTTGAGAGAGAGGGGGAGAGAGTGAGGGTGGAGAAAGAGTGATAGGCAGAGAGCGCTAGAGGAGGAAAGGGTTGCCATCCCTCCTTCCACACATCCTTGCCACCTCCTGTTTCTTGTTTCTCCCTGCTGTGTAGACTGATCGTGTTTTCAGGCCAAAGCTGTGCACTCCGCTGATCAAAGATGCAGCAGTGACTGACACACCTCCTGACAGAAACCCACCTCCTGACAAAAACAAACATCCTGACAGGAACACCCCTCTCTCCCTCTCCCTCTCTCTCTATCTCTCTCTCCCCCGCTCTCCCTCTCTCTTTCACTCCCTTTCTCCCGCTCTCCCAACCTGGGGACTCCAGGCACTCTGAGGTGTTTCAGACAAACTAACAGTGGGGGTCTGCAGCTCAGTAGATATCAGCCTCTAGCTTTGGTGTTCAAAACACATTCTCTGAATACAGGTGTTTTCTTAGGATGAAAACAGATTTGAAAGAGAAAGAATGAAAGTAAAGCTTGATTTTCCCCAGGCTTTGTAGCTTTAAACTAAGCTTGTGGTCTGAGATTTCAAGGATCCGATATCATTACTGAACTGTAAGCAATGGGAACAAGCTGCTATAGTTTGAGGTCACAGTAAAGATATGACATAATGCTCTGATTACATAAAATAACTTGTAAGTAAGCATTTTGTTTTATGCTGTATACCATGTGTATCCCGTACATACGACTAATACAATTTGAAACTGAAACTTGAAACATACAGAAACAAGATAAGAGAACCCGAATGAGCAATAGATCAACTGTTCAGTACTTAGATTATATTTCAAGCAGCAACGGGCGTTAAGGTAGCCTGGTCCCAGATCTGTTTGTGCTGTCCTGCCAACAACTTGTCACTCATTACCAAGTCAAACTGTCACGTTCCTGACCTATTTTCTGTTAGTTTGTTATATGTGTTAGTTGGTCAGGACGTGAGTTTGGGTGGGCATTCTATGTTTTCTGTTTCTGTGTTGGTTTATTGGGTTACCTGGTATGGCTCTTAATTAGAGGCAGGTGTTTGGCGTTCCTCTAAATAAGAGTCAAATTTAGGTAGGCGTTGTCACAGTGTTCGTTGTGGGTGATTGTCTTCCGTGTCTGTGTCTGTACACCACGCGGGACTGTTTACGGTTTGTTCGGTTTGTGTAGCCTATGTTCCTATTCGTGCGTTTTTTCTTGTTTTATGTAAGTACGTCGTCTAGGTCTGTCTACACCGTTTGTTGTTTTTGTTAGTTTAATCAAGTTCGTGTTTCGTTAATAAAATATGTCTTTTCACTAAGCTGCGCCTTGGTTCCCTCAATACTCCTCCTCGTCTGATGTAGAGGAGGAGGATTACCGTTACAGAATCACCCACCAGAAATCCAGAACCAAGCAGCGGAGTTTTGAGCAACGGGCAAGTATACAGGACTTGTGGAGTTGGGAGCAAATATTTAACGGAGAAGGACCATGGGCTAAAGTGAATCACCGTCCATGGGAACAGCTGGAGGCAGCTCGGAGAGTGGAGGAAAAGAGAGAGTGGAACCGGAGTTATGAGGGAACGCGTCTTGCACGGAAGCCCAAAAAGCCCATGAGTAACACCCAAAAATTTCTTGGGGGAGGCTAAGAGGTAGTGGGCCAAGGGCAGGTAGGAGACCTGCGCCCACTTCCCAGGCTTACCGTGGAGAGCGGGAGTACAGGCAGGCGCCGTGTTACGCAGTAGAGCGCACGGTGTCTCCTGTACGAGTGCATAGCCCAGTGCGGGTTATTCCACCTCCCCGCACTGGTAGGGCTAGATTGGGCATTGAGCCAGGTGTCATGAGGCCGGCTCAACGTGTCTGGTCTCCAGTGCGTCTCCTCGGGCCGGCATACATGGCACCTGCCTTACGCATGGTTTCCCCGGTTCGCCTACATAGGCCGTGCGGGTTATTCCACCTCCCCGCACTGGTCGGGCGACCGGGAGCATTCAACCAGGTAAGGTTGGGCAGGCTCAATGCTCAAGAGAGCCAGTACGCCTGCACGGTCCGGTATTTCCGGCGCCACCTCCCCGCCCCAGCCTAGTACCTACAGTGCCTACACTACGCACTAGGCTACCAGTGCGTCTCCTGAGCCCTGTTCCTCCTCCACGCACTCTCCCTGTAGTGCGTGTATCCAGTTCGGTGCCTCCAGTTCCGGCACCACGCACTAAGCCTCCTGTGCGTCTCCAGAGCCCTGTACACACTGTTTCTTCTCCCCCTACTAATCCTGATGTGCTTGTTCTCAGCCCGGTGTCACCAGTGCCAGTACCACGCACCAGGTATAGAGTGGGCTTTGAGAGTCCAGTGTGCCCTGTCCCAGCTCCCCGCACTAGTATGAAGGTGCGTGTGCTCAGCCCGGTGCCTCCAGTTCCGGCACCACGCACCAGGTCTACAGTGCGCCTTATCCGGCCAGAGCCATCCGTCTCCCCAGCGCCATCTGAGCCATCCGTCTCCCCAGCGCCATCTGAGCCATCCGTCTCCAAAGCGCAATCTGAGCCATCCGTCTCCCCAGCGCCGTCTGAGCCATCCGTCTGCAATGAGCCTGCAAAGCCGCCCGTCTGCCATGAGCCTGCAAAGCCGCCCGTCTGCCATGAGCCTACAGAGCCGTCCGCCAGACAGGAGCCACTAGAGCCGCCCGCCAGACAGGAGCCGCTAGAGCCGTCCGTCAGACAGGATCTGCCAGAGCCGCCAACCAGACAGGATCTGCCAGAGCCGCCAACCAGACAGGATCTGCCAGAGCCGCCAACCAGACAGGATCTGCCAGAGCCGCCAGACAGACAGGATCTGCCAGAGCCGCCAGCCAGACAGGATCTGCCAGAGCCGCCAGCCAGACAGGATCTGCCAGAGCCGCCAGCGAGCCATGAGCAGCCAGAGCCGTCAGCCTGCCATGAGCGTCGAGAGCCGTCAGCCTGCCATGAGCGTCGAGAGCCGTCAGCCTGCCATGAGCGTCGAGAGCCGTCAGCCTGCCATGAGCGTCGAGAGCTGTCAGCCAGCCATGAGCGTCGAGAGCCGTCAGCCAGCCATGAGCGTCGAGAGCCGTCAGAGAGCCATGAGCGTCCAGAGCTGTCAGCCTGCCATGAGCGTCGAGAGCCGTCAGCCTGCCATGAGCGTCCAGATCCGTCAGTCAGCCATGAGCTGCCCTTCAGCCAGAAACGGCTATATACCCAGAACTGCCCCTCAGTCCAGAGCTGCCTTTCAGTCCGGAGTTGCCCCTCTATCCTGATCTCCCTCTCTATCCTGATCTACCTCTATATTCTGATCTATCCCTCTGTCTTGTGCTATCCCACTGTCTTGATCTATCCCTCTGTCCCGGTGCTGTCCCTGTCATGGATGTTACTAAGAGTATTTTGTGGGGGTAAGATATGGGTGGACATTTTTAGGGGAAGATGGAGGCTGGGATTGACTATGGTGGGGTGGGGACCTCGCCCGGAGCCTGAGCCACCACCGTGGTCAGATGCCCACCCAGACCCTCCCCTAGACTTTGTGCTGGTGCGTCCGGAGTTCGCACCTTATGGGGGGGGTTATGTCACGTTCCTGACCTATTTTCTGTTAGTTTGTTATATGTGTTAGTTGGTCAGGACGTGAGTTTGGGTGGGCATTCTATGTTTTCTGTTTCTGTGTTGGTTTATTGGGTTGCCTGGTATGGCTCTTAATTATTGGCAGGTGTTTGGCGTTCCTCTAATTAAGAGTCATATTTAGGTAGGCGTTGTCACAGTGTTCGTTGTGGGTGATTGTCTTCCGTGTCTGTGTCTGTACACCACGCGGGACTGTTTACGGTTTGTTCGGTTTGTGTAGCCTATGTTCCTATTCGTGCGTTTTTTCTTGTTTTATGTAAGTACGTCGTCTAGGTCTGTCTACACCGTTTGTTGTTTTTGTTAGTTTAATCAAGTTCGCGTTTCGTTAATAAAATATGTCTTTTCACTACGCTGCGCCTTGGTTCCCTCAATACTCCTCCTCGTCTGATGTAGAGGAGGAGGATTACCGTTACACAAACATGTGTGGCTTAACAATTCCATAGCAAACAAGAGAGCCGAAACATATTGGCAGGAGCCAACGGCATTTCCCAGACGCACCTCATCAGAAAATCAGTTATCTTCCTATCCAAACCTCACCAAAATTAACTGCTCGTGGCTCAGTCTCATTTGAATGAATTACTAATCCTGTAGTTCTGTACGTCTTAGCATGGTCTTACAGAGAGGGTTGACAAGGGCTCACTACAAGGCCTAATTTGACAACAAACCCTGGTGAAACAGCAACCCTGGTGAAACAGAAAACTCGGCTGAAACAGCAAGCCCTGGTGAAATTCTTCAAATATAAAATATAAAGTTCAACCAGAGAGTGCCCTTAGAGCATAGGAAAATGTTGCACCTGACCGTTCGACTGAAACCACACTATTGCAATGAATTTGAGATGGTGAAAACAATGTGTGGGGAGGCAGAGGCACAGAAACGCACATCAATACCTTTGTCAGATAACACTGTTAAACAAATAATTTATGCTATGCTAGCAATCAAGAGGAAACTGAATGAATGACTCAAAAACTCCCAAGCTTATGCTCTCCAAATGGACTTTAGCTATGAGGCCCGAGATGCCCATGCATTGACCTTTGTTCTCTATACATGTCGGGGGATGCTATTCACGAGGACATAATGTTCTGTCTCATGATTCCCGAGCATGAAACGGAACAGGGGATGTACAGTGTGCTGCGTGACTATATTGCCAAAAAACAGATTCCATGGGATCGAATGGTGGGCATTTGCACAGATGGAGCTCCATCTATGGCAGGACGGCGGGCAGGCCTCTGCACTCTAGTTATGAACGTGTCTCCCTCTGACACATTGTATGTTACACCAAGAGCAACTGGCAGCAAAAGAGCTGAGCATAGAACTCGGAGATACACTGAGTATACAAAACAATAAGAACACCTGATTTCCATAACATAGACTGACCAGGTGAATCGAGGTCAAAGTTGTGATCCTTTATTGATGTCACTTGTTAACCTCTACTCAATAGGGGGTGCTGTTTTCATTTTGTAATAATTTCGTTCCCAAATTAAACTGCCTCGTACTCAATTCTTGCTCGTACAATATCCAATTATTATTACTATTGGATAGAAAACACTCGCTAGTTTCTAAAACCGTTTGAATTATATCTGTGAGTAAAACAGAACTCGAGTTAGCGCCTTTTTCCTATGTGGATGTGAGAATGCTGAATTCTGCAAGCTGTTCCCAGGTCAGTTTATTAATTTGCTATTAATTTCTTGTTATTTTAAACCGAATTATATCAGTTTATGTCAGTATATTGCGATTTTCGGGTATTTCATTTTCTGGCGTTCTAGGGGGTTGGGTATCTCTCTCTCTCATGCTATTGTTTACTGCTAATTGCAACGTTGAAGAGGACGTTCTCCAACCTAGCAACGATTATTTTGGACAAAGGACACCTTTCCCAAGATTCTGATGAGAGTTCATCAAAAAGTAAGAACTATTTATGCTGATAATTCGTTGTTCTGTTGACAAATGTCAAATAATAATTCCGCCATGAATTTCGGTGCGTCTCGCTTTAGCGCACGCTGTATGCTTGAAGTAACGTTAATTTTAAAAATGTAACCCAGCGATTGCATTAAGAACTAATTTGTCTTTCAATTGCTGTCCAACCTGTATTTTTTTAGTCAAGTTTATGAATAATTTTCAATTAGAATAGGTGCCTCTCCAAGATGGCGCCGGACAGATTGCTTGAGGTTTTGGACACTAATCACATTGTATAAGCACGATTTGTGCCGCTAAATATGTACATTTTCGAACAAACTCTATATGCATTGTGTAATATGATGTTATAGGACTGTCATCTGAAGAATTCTGAGAAGGTTAGTGAAAAAAGTAATATATTTTGGTGGTTTATACGTTATCGCTATTTTTGTCTTGAATCAATGCTGTTGTGATGTTTGCTATTGTGGTAAGCTAATATAACGCTATATTGTGTTTTCGCTGTAAAACACTTAGAAAATCTGAAATATTGGCTGGATTCACAAGATCTGTGTCTTTCATCTGCTGTACGCTGTGTATTTTTAAGAAATGTTTTATGATGAGTAATTAGCTAATACACGATGGTCTCTGTAGTTATTCTAGTCGCTTTGGTGAGAGTTGTGATGGTGGCTGCAATGGTAAACTATGATTTATACCTGAAATATGCAATTTTTTCTAACAAAACATATGCTATACAATAAATATGTTATCAGACTGTCATCTGATGAATTGTTTCTTGGTTAGTGGCTATTTATATCTTTATTTGGTCGAATTTGTGATAGCTACCTATGCAGGAAAAAAATGGTGGAGTAAAAAAAGTTGTGTCTTTTGCTAACGTGGTTAGCTAATAGATTTACATATTGTGTCTTCCCTGTAAAACATTTTAAAAATCAGAAATGATGGCTGGATTCACAAGATGTGTATCTTTCATCTGGTGTCTTGGACTTGTGATTTAATGATATTTAGATGCTAGTATTTACTTGTGACGCTATGCTAGGCTATGCTAGTCAGCTTTTTTTACTGATGGGGGTGCTCCCGGATCCGGGTTTGTGAGGAAGTAGAGGTTAAATACACTTCAATCAGTGTAGATGAAGGGAAGGAGACAGGGTGCATGGGAAAGACAACATATTTAAGTGCCTTTGAACGGGGTACAGTAGTAGGCGCACCGGTTTGTGTCAAGAACTGCAATGCTGATGAGTTTTTCACGCTCAACAGTTTCCCGTGTGTATCAAGAATGATCCACCACCCACAGGACATCCAGCCAACTTGACACAACTTTGAGAAGCATTGGAGTCAACATGGGCCAGCATCCCTGTGGAATGCTTTCGATACCTTGTTGAGTCCATGCCCAGACAAATTGGGTCTGTTCTGTTTGGTACACTCAGTGTATACTGCAGCACGTAACTTCGATTGTAAACTACATTAAACCACATCCACTGCGCGCACGTGTTTTGGCAAAACTATGTGGAGATATGGGATAAGAGCATGACAATGTTCTATTTCACAGGCTTGGTGGTTATCGAGGGGGAGATATTTCACAGTGATAGAGGAACTGTTGTCTTTCACAATGGATGTAAAAAAACAGACTTGGTTGACTTTCTGTGTAAGAACTTTTGTAACAGACATATTTGGTAAACTGAACGAACTGAATGCAAGCATGCAAGGGAAATACAAAAACATTCTACAGATAAGTAAACCCCTGACCATTAATGCCACGTTCAAAACAACTGGGATCTCAGAACTGGGAAGTCGGCAACTTTCGACTTCAGTGCATTCAAGACAACGGGGAACACATAAATAATCGAGCTAAGACTGGGAAAAATAGTTTTGAACTGTCATCCAACTCGGATTTCCAACTCGGGAACTCAGGTCTCATTCTAGAGCTCTGACTTTCCGACCTGAAGATCACCGACGTCATAATTTGACCTCGTATTTTTCAGAGTTCCCAGTTTCTTGAAAGCACCATAAAACTGATGGTACCCTTCACCAGCTCATATCTGTGTGAAGCTTCAGTCAGTGCCCTTGTCAGCATTAAAACCAAATATTGATCTAGGTTGGATGGGACAGCAGAGATGAGATGCGCACTGTCGACAACGCCCCTGACTTTGAGAAGCTCTGACACTACATGCATTAAGCACACCCATGTCTTTAGTGCTGGTGAGATTAGAGACATTATGACAGACTCATTTGCAATTGGCTGTCAAAGCCCCACATTAAAATAATGTGATGGTGAGTTTAGAAAACAATCAGAAATACTGTTTTAATGCTTTCAATTGACTGCCTTAGCACCAAATAAAAAAGCTAACATTAGCTGTTTATTACATAATGGTTGGGGTCATGAGAATTTCAAGATTTCAACATGGGGATGTGGGCCAAAACAGTTTGGGAACCCCTGATGTAAGAAATAGGGTGCCATTTGGGACACAGACAGTCTGTGGCTGGGTAGAGGAGCGGCTAAGTTTGGGTTTAGTCTCACTCAACACAAAGTGGGTCTACCAACTCTTTGAGTTCCACAGAGCATCAGCTCATTCTAGGGTTATTGTCACATTCTTGTCCCAAGATGGCATAGCAGTCAGACGTCCTTTGTCCTCGTCTTGTCGTGTCCCGTGTATATACACTGGGGAGAACAAGTATTTGATACACTGCCGATTTAGCAGGTTTTCCCACTTACAAAGCATGTAGAGGTCTGTAATTTTTATCATAGGTAAACTTCAACTGTGAGAGACGGAATCTAAAACAAAAATCCAGAAAATCACATTATATGATTTTTAAGTAATTAATTTGCATTTTATTGAATGATATAAGTATTTGATACATCAGAAAAGCAGAACTTAATATTTGGTACAGAAACCTTTGTTTGCAATTACAGAGATCATACGTTTCCTGTAGTTCTTGACCAGGTTTGCACACACTGCAGCAGGGATTTTGGCCCACTCCGCCATACAGACCTTCTCCAGATCCTTCAGGTTTCGGGGCTGTCGCTGGGCAATACGGACTTTTAGCTCCATCCAAAGATGTTCTATTGGGTTCAGGTCTGGAGACTGGCTAGGCCACTCCAGGACCTTGAGATGCTTCTGATGGAGCCACTCCTTAGTTGCCCTGGCTGTGTGTTTCAGGTTGGCAGTGCGTGCTAAAGCACACATATGTTCTAAAAGAGCTGCAAAATCTGAACCTGGCCTTTTTTTTGCCTTTACCTCCCTTATCTCACCTCATTTGCTCACATTGTATATACTTATTTTTTCTACTGTATTATTGACTGTATGTTTCTTTTACTCCATGTGTAACTCTGTGTTGTTGTATGTGTCGAACTGCTTTGCTTTATCTTGGCCAGGTCGCAATTGTAAATGAGAACTTGTTCTCAACTTGCCTACCTGGTTAAATAAAGGTGAGAAAAAAAGAAAAAAAAGGGTGCTTCTCAGTCGTTCACATGTTCCGTTCTCAGACTTTACATACACTTCTACACACAAACTCTTCTTCATAAATACACTTCTTCACACATACACTTCTTCACACATACACTTCTTCACACATACACTTCTTCACACATACACTTCTTCACACATACACTTCTTCACACATACACTTCTTCACACATACACTTCTTCACACATACACTTTCACACAATAAACACCCGCCTCCACGCACGTACATACGCACGCCAACGCACACACACACACACACACACACACACACACACACACACACACACACACACACACACACACACACACACACACACACACACACACACACACACACACACACACACACACACACACACACACACTTACATAGCTATAATTCACTATCAAATTAAAGCCCTGGAGATTCTCTCTTAGACTCTTCCACGAGAATAATTCAACAGAGGCTGCATCCCAATGGAACCCTATTGTTTACATCGTGCAATACTTTTGACCAGGGCACTATGTAGGGAATAGGGTTCAATTTCTCAGGCAGTCAACAGAGACGTTCCAAAACAACAAAGACGTTCATGGTCTTCCTTATTTAAAACTTAAAACGCTCAGGTGTGGTCTTCCTAGCCAGCCACGTTAATTCAATGCTATTGTTGAGTTACAGTGGCAAGAAAAGGTATGTGAACCATTTGGAATTACCTGATTATAAATTGATCATAAAATTTGATCTGATCTTCATCAAAGTCACAACAACAGACAAACACAGTTTGCTTAAACTAATAGCACACCAATTATTGTATTTTTCTATATTCAATATTTTTCTATATTGAATACATAATTTAAACATTCACAGTATAGGTTGAAAAAAGTATGTTAACACCTAGGCTATTGACTTCCCCAAAAGCTAACTGGAGCCAGGTGTCAGCTAACCTGGAGTCCAATCAATGAGACACGATTAGAGATGTTGGTTAGAGCTGCCCTGCCCTATAAAAAACACTCACAACATTTGCATTTGCTATTCACAAGAAGCATTTCCTTATGTGAATCATGCCTCAAACAAAAGAGATCTCAGAAGACCTAAAATTACGAATTGTTGACTTGCATAAGGCCGGAAAGAGTTACAAAAGTATCTCTAAAATTATTGATGTTCATCAGTCCACGGTAAGACAAATTGTCTATAAATGGAGAAAGTTCAGCACTGTTGCTACTCTCTCTAGGAGTGGCCGTCCTGAAAAGATGACTGCAAGAGCACAAAGCAGAATGCTCAATGAGGTTAAGAAGAATTCTAGAGTGTCAGCTAAAGACTTACAGAAATCTCTGGAACATGCTAACATCTCTGTTGACGAGTCTACGATACGTAAAACACTAAACAAGAACGGTGTTCATGGGAGGACACTACGGAAGAAGCCACTGCTGTCCAAAAAAAACCATTGCTGCACGTTTGAAGTTCACAAAAGAGCACCGGGATGTTCCACAGCGCACCTGGCAAAATATTCTGGGGACAGATAAAACCAAAGTTGAGTTGTTTGGAAGGAACACACAACACTATGTGTGGAGAAAAAAGGCAAAGTACAACAAGATTAACACCTCATCTCAACTATAAAGTATAGTGGAGGGAGCATCGTGGTTTGGTGCTGCTTTGCTGCCACAGGGCCTGGACAGCTTGCTATCATCGACGGAAAAATTCATTCCCATGTTTATCAAGACATTTTGCAGGAGAATGTAAGACTATCTGTCTGCCAATTGAAGCTCAACAGAAGTTGGGTGATGCAACAGGACAACAACCCAAAACACAGAAGTAAATCAACAACAGAATGGCTTCAACAGAAGAAAATACGCCTTCTGGAGAGGCCCAGTCTGAGTCCTGACCTCAACCCGATTGAAATGCTGTGGCATGACCTCAAGAGATAGGTTCACACCAGACATCCCAAGAATATTGTTGAACTAAAACAGTTTTGTAAAGAGGAATGGTCCAAAATTCCTCCTGACCGTTGTGCAGGTCTGATCCGCAACTACAGAAAATGTTTGGTTGAGGTGATTGCTGCCAAAGGAGGGTCAACCACTTATTAAATCTAAAGGTTCACATACTTTTTTCCACCCTGCCCTGTGAATGGTTCAACGGTGTGTTCAATAAAGACATGAAGACATATACTTGTTAGTGTGTTATTAGTTTAAGCAGACTGTGGTCTTCTATTGTTGTGACTTAGATGAAGATCAGATCAAGTTATATGACCAATTTATGCAGAAACCCAGGTAATTCCAAAGGGTTTACATATTTTCTCTTGCCACCGTATTTCAACTGCCTCTGCTCTTCTGCAATGAGGATCTTGAGGTGTTTTGCTGATGAATTATCATGTTGATTGCTTCATTAGAGGAGGCCCCCCCCCTCTTTATTTATCCCACTGATCTCCTTTTCAGTTAAAGTTTAACGAGGAGAAAACTCTCTCCTCTGTGACTACAATGGACTTAATTTGTTATGACTATATTACTACACTGTACCTACTACTGTGAGCCCAATGATTGTTTGACTATTGACTATGAATGTGTTAACAGTATCACCCTACAAGTCCAGACAGCTTTATAAAATGACAATAGTTGGTCACAACAACATCTATTCAAATAGACTCCTCAAGGGCACCGATCCCACACGTCCTTCCCAGACATCACATGCAACTGACAACAATGCAGTTTTTTCACTAGAAATCATTTCCATTGTGTTTGGTATTGTGTACAATTCCAGTCAGTGGCCAAGTGGCATTGAGTGCATTGTAATTAAACAGTTCATTCATCCAGCCAAGGTTGCCAAACCATGGCTGAACTCCCTTAATAGAACCTATTGTTCAGTTATACTAATTTGACATACTCCTACTCCTTTTTGCAAGATTTCTGAAGACACATTACATTAGGCCTACAACATTCCTGAACAACTAATTATAACAGTTCAAGTGGCATTCTTGAGGTACAGTACCTTTTAATAAATAATTCATAATATATTATTTAACCTTCTATATGATGAAAGTTACTCATATCATTCTTTTCAATTTTCTAGGCACGGAACTAAAATAATCTCATCAGCATTCCGAAGCATTCTATACCCCTTTGGTGTTCCATTTAAGATCATCACGTGCAACACTGTCACGCCCTGACCATAGAGAGCCCTTGTTTCTCAATGGTGTAGTAGGTCAGGGCATGACTAGGGGGTATTCTAGTTTATAATTTATATGTTGTGTTCAAGTTGATTTTCTATGTTGGTGTTTTGTATGATTCCCAATTAGAGGCAGCTGGTAATCGTTGTCTCTAACTGGGGATCATATTTAAGTAGCTATTTTTCCCACCTGTGTTTGTGGGATATTGTATTGAGTTTGTGCATGTGCATCACTTAGTCACGTTTCGTTGTTAGTTTATTGAAATAAAGATGTGGAACTCTACGTATGCTGCGCCTTGGTTCAGTTCTTATGACAACCGTGACAGAATATCCCACCAACAAAGGATAAAGCAGCGTGAAAATGAGGTAAGGACGTTTTGGACTTGGGAGGATATGAGAGGACACGAAACCACGGCCACAGACACACCAATAATTATTTTGGGGGGGTGGCATGGAGCTCGCGGTCGAGCAGCGGAGAGTGCAAGAGCCTGTTTGGGAGTCGGAGGAGGAATTTGATGAAAGATTCCGAAGAGAGGTGGTAGCGATGAGAATGCTGTTGTACCATCTGCACCGGTTTCACGCATCTGGCATCCAGTGCGTCTTCCCAGTCCGGTACGTCCTGTGTCAGCTTCCCGCACTCACACTGAAGTGCGTGTCACCAGTCCGGTACCACCTGCGCCGGCTCCACGCACTCCAGTGCGACTCCCCAGTCCGGTACGTCCTGTGCCTGCTCCTCGCACTCGCTCTGAACTGCGTGTCACCTGTCCGGTGCCACCTGTGCCGGCTCCACGCATCAGGCCTCTAGTGCGCATCCCCAGTCCGGTACGTCCTGTGCCTGCTCCACGCACTTGCCCTGAAGTGCGTGTAAACAGTCCGGTGCCACCACTACCGGCTCCACGCACTAGGCCTCCAGTGCGCATTCACAGTCCAGAGCTTCCGGCGACGGTTCACAGTCCAGAGCTTCCGGCGAAGGTTCACATTCCAGAGATTCCGGCAACTGTTCACAGTCCAGAGCTTCCGGCGACGGTTCCCAGTCCAGAGCTTCCGGCAACAGTTCACAGTTCAGAGCTTCCGGGGACGTTTCACAGCCCGGAACCTCCCAAGACGGTCCACAGTCCGGAACCTCCCACGACGGTCAACGGTCCGGAGCTTCCAGGCATGGTGTCCAGTCCAGCTCCAAGGCCGGAGCCTTCCTCTGCGCCGATGCCAAGTCCAGGCACGGCGGCAAGCTCAGCTCCATGGCCGGAGCCTTCCTGGGCGCCAGTGCCCAGTCCGGCGTCCAACCCAGCTGCATGGCCGGGGTCCTCCTCTGCGCCGATGCCCAGTGCCCATGGCCGGACCCGTGGTCTGGGCGTGGGCAAAGACCCGCACTGGAGCCGCCACCGACACCAGTCACCCCCCTACCTACACCATTTGGTTTCAGGATTTGAGGCCGGAGTCCGCACCTTTGGGGGGGGGGGGGGTACTGTGACGCGCTGACCATAGAGAGCCCTCGGTAATCATTGCCTCTAAATGGGGATCAAATTTAGGTAGGCATGTTCCCCACCTGCATTTGTGGGATATTGTTTGTGTTAGTGTGTTTGGGCACTACGACCTTATAGTCTTTGTAAGATTTGTTATTTTGTTTTGTTAGTTTCACTTAACCTCTCTGGGATATTCGGGATGGTAGCGTCCCACCTCGCCAACAGCCAGTGAAATTGCAAGGCGCCAATTTCAAAACAAGAGAAATCCCATAATTAAAATTCCTCAAACATACAAGTATTTTACACCATTTTAAAGATAAACTTGTTGTAAATCCAGCCACAATGTCCGATTTCAAAAAGGCTTTACGACGAAAGCACACCAAACGATTATGTTAGGTCAGCGCCTAGTCACAGAAAAACACAGCCATTTTTCCAGCCAAAGAGAGGAGTCACAAAAAGCAGAAATAGAGATAAAATGAATCACTAACCTTTGATGATCTTCATCAGATGACACTCATAGGACATCATGTTACACAATACATTTATGTTTACTATCCAATAGTAATAATAATATGCATATATTAGTATCTGGGACAGAGTAGGAGGCAGTTCACTATGGGCACGCAATTCATCCAAAAGTGAAAATGCTGCCCCCTATATCAAAGAAGTTAATGCATCCGCTGTGTCAGATTTCAAAAAAACTTCACGGAAAAAGCACACCATGCAATAATCTGAGTACGGCGCTCAGACACAAAAACAAGCCATCCAAATACCCGCCATGTTGTGTAGTCAACAGAAGTCAGAAATAGCATTATAAATATTCACTTACCTTTGATGATCTTCATCAGAAAGCACTCCCAGGAATCCCAGTTCCACAATAAATGTTTGTTTTGTTCGATAAAGTCCATAATATATGTCCAAATACCTCCTTTTTGTTCGCAAGTTTAGTATACAAATCCAAACTCAGGAGGCGCAGGCAAGTCCAGGCGAAAGTTCAGACGAAAAGTCATATTACAGTTCGTAGAAACATGTCAAACGAAGTATAGAATCAATCTTTAGGATGTTTTTATCATAAATCTTCAATAATGTTTCAACCGGAGAATTCCTTTGTCTGTAGAAATGCAATGCAACACAGCTAACTCTCACGGGAGCACGCGAGACTGAGCTCATGGCACTCTGCCAGACCCCTGACTCAAACAGCTCTCATTCCCCCCTCCTTCACAGTAGAAGCCTCAAACAAGGTTCTAACGACTGTGGACATCTAGTGGAAGCATTAGGAAGTGCAATATGACCCCATAGACACTGTATATTCGATAGGCAATGACTTGAAAAACTACAAACCTCAGATTTCCCACTTCCTGGTTGGATTTCTTTCTCAGGTTTTTGCCTGCCATATGAGTTCTGTTATACTCACAGACATCATTCAAACAGTTTTAGAAACGTCCGAATGTTTTCTATACAAATCCACTAATGATATGCATATTCTAGCTTTAGGCCGGACTAGCAGGCAGTTTACTCTGGGCACCTTTTTATCCAAGCTACTCAATACTGCCCCCCAGTCCCAAAGAAGTTAAATAAATATGCGGAACTATACTCACGCTGCGCCTTGGTCTGCTCATTTCCAAGAATGTGACAATCACATCAATAATTATGGCCTACATGTTCTTCTACATTTGATAGCAAACAAAAACTGTAGACCTTTTAAATACAGCTGAAGTCGGAAGTTTACATACACCTTGCCAAATACATTTAAACTCAGTTTTTCCTAGTAAAAGTTCCCTGTCTTAGGTCACTTAGGATCACCACTTTATTTAAAGAATGGGAAATGTCAGAATAATAGTAGAGAGAATTATTTATTTCAGCTTTTATTTCTTTCTCACATTCCGAGTGGGTCAGAAGTTTACATATACTCAATTAGTAGCATTGCCTTTAAATTGTTTAACTTGGATCAAATGTGTCAGGTAGCCTTCCACAAGCAACCCACAATAAGTTGGGAGCATTTTGGCCCATTCCTCCTGACAGAGCTGGAGTAACTGGGTCCGGTTTGTAGGCCTCCTTGCTTGCACGCGCTTTTTCAGTTCTGCCTAATGTTCTATGCGATTGAGGCCAGGGCTTTGTGATGGCCACTCCAATACCTTGACTTTGTTGTCCTTAAGCCATTTTGCAACAACTTTGGAAATATGCTTGAGGTCATTGTACATTTGGAAGAACCATTTGCGACCAAGCTTTAACTTCCTGACTGATGTCTTGAGATGTTGCATCATTATATCTACATAATTTCCCTTCCAAATGATGCCATCTATGTTGTGAAGTACACCAGTCCCTCTTGCAGCAAAGCACCCCCACAACATGATTCTGCTACCCCCGTGCTTCACGGTTGGGATGGTGTTCTTCGGCTTGCAAGCATTCCCCTTTTTCCTCCAAACATAACGATGGTCATTATGGCCATTTTTGTTTCAACAGACCAGAGGACATTTCTCCAAAAATGTACGATCTTTGTCCCCATCTGCATTTGCAAACCATAATCTGGTGTTTTTATGGCGGTTTTGGAGCAGTGGCTTCTTCCTTGCTGAGCGGCCTTTCAGGTTTTGTCGATATAAGACTCGTTTTACTGTGGATATAGATACTTTTGTACCTGTTTCCTCCAGCATCTTCACAAGGTCCTTTGCTGTTGTTCTGGGATTGATTTGCACTTTTCTCACCAAAGTAAATTCATCTCTAGGAGACAGAATGCATCTCCTTCCTGAGCGGTATGACGGCTGCGTGGTCTCATGGTGTTTATATTTGCGTACTATTGTTTATACAGATGAACGTGGTACCTTCAACCATTTGTAAATTGCTCCCAATGATGAACCAGACTTGTGGAGGTCTACAATCATTTTTCTGAGTTCTTGGCTGATTTTTTTTATTTTCCCATGATGTCAAGCAAACAGGCACTGAGTTTGAAGGTAGGCCTTGAAATCCATCCACAGGTACACCTCCAATTGACTCAAATTTTGTCAATTAGCTTATCAGAAGCTTCTAAAGGCATGACATTTTCATGCTGTTTAAAGGCACTGTCAACTTAGTGTATGTAAACTTCTGACCCACTGTAATTGTGATACACTGAATTATACGTGAAATAATCTGTCTGTAAACAATTGTTGGAAAAATTACTTGTGTCTTGCACAAAGTAGATGTCCTAACCGACTTGCCAAAACTATAGTTTGTTAAATAACAAGACATTGTGGAGTTGTTACGGATACAGGTATCCTGGGGGTATTTGTATTTCTCCTCTGTGCTAGTAACAGGTGGCAGTCATCAGTCATCAGTCGCATCAATCTGAAGCACACCTCCTCCTGTTTCCCTTACCCAATCACATCCCCTTTCCTTTGGTTTAAAAACCCAGTCAGTTGTTTTCCCAGACTCTCTCTCTCTCTCTCTGTCTGTCTCTCTCTGGATTTGCTGAAGACCACATATTCTTTCATATCCCACAGTTTAGTTTGTTTGTGCGGATACATCTCACATTGTCTGTTATCATGTGAGTATGTACTGCTGTGGTGTATTATTGTTGGTTTGTTGGTGGGAAAAGGGGCAGCCAAGTTGCCCTTGGGCATACATTACCCGTAGGAAAACTTTGTCTAAATACCCTAGTTAGAACTGGGCGGACCACCCACTGTATTTTATTGGTTAGTTAGCTAGCTGTTCTTTACCTAGTAAGACTAGCTTAGATTTAAAAAAAATATATTTATTATTTATTGCCTTAGGTCCAGCTCAGCCCCTTTTTCCCACACCCCATTACCGTGTGTTTGACAATAAACCTAAAGTGTTTGACGGTAGGTTTAGGTTGTCTGTGGATTTCTTCTAGTTCTAACTGTTCCTTTTCACTGTTGTGATTTGCATGAGATATGTTACGGGTCTCGTTTCCCTCCCCCTAGATTGCTGGGAGAAGGGGGTGCATAACGTAAGTGATTGAAAAACCTAAGTGTATGTAAACTTCCGACTTCAACTGTATAGAACGGAAATAAATACACAACTGGGAACATACTGTACCGTTGTCACCCTGGTAACGAGCCGGTGAAAAAATACATACTAAAAATTAAATATATACTCAATTACCTTATTAAAACTGGTTCAGAATCATCCATAACTCATTCCAAAGCTCTGAGGTTTTTAGAGCATTGGACTAATTATACTTTTTGGGACCATAAAGTGTGCAATTTGTCAGGGTGTTTCTTTGGGTTGTTTTGGTTAAACCATTAACGCGAGAGATTTGTGTTTCTCAAATGTGCTAGAACAGGTAATGACTGAGACATTGTTGTCTTGTGATGAAATTTTTAAAAGCCCTCAGCTGGAAGTCTGTGTGATGCTGTTAAAAGGTTCAAATATAAATTATTTATTTGCTTTGATTCAAAAAGTATGTCCTAAAAGGGAAACGTATTGGGTGCTTTTAAGATAGCGTTGAGAACCCATCCCCTCTGTCTGGTTCGCATTGTGCCATCGGGCACACAGAGAGAGAGAGAGAGAGAGATGAATAGAATAAAAAAATGTGCTATGAAGCTAACAGCGGAATGATTACAGTTCTCTTTGCCACTTGTAACATTTCTCTGTGTTAATTATTCATAATGCATTTCTCCTTCTGCGTGGCTGCAGGGCAACTCTTTTACCACCGGTTCTTGTTAAAAAGACTCTTTGGTTTCTCACTTTATTTCTGTTTCTCTCTTTCCCTTTCTCTCTCTGTGTTTTCCTCTCAAATTCAAATATCCAAATTCAAGCTGCTTAATTTGCATGAAAAACATTGCGTCAATATTGCCAAAGCAACAATGTATACAATATACATTGTAATAAAATTATGGAGAATAATAATATAAAATGGTAACAGTCAATAGTAGAAATATAACAAATATTAAGGCTAAACATGGAAAATTAAACTATAACTAACTAACTTTGTCATCCTCAACGTTATATCAGTACTACAACTACCATCATCATTACTACTAATAATAATACTACCACCATCATTAAATTGTTATCAGTACCATCAACCCCTCCTACCCGTACCACTACTATTTGGAATAACAATCACAATAACAATAATATTAACAGTAATAACAAAAATAATGAGTAAGTAATTGTTTACTATGAAGATGTTATTATTCAGTGTCCCTCAGGCTATGGTAGGCAAATGCATATGTAGCTGCAAGACGAGCCGTTGCTCCTTCGCCCATGAGTATTTTATGTTTTTCCTCTGTGTTTAATAACTCTCTCTATCTCTCTCAATCAGAGCTCCTTTCTCTCACTCTCTCTCTCTTTCTACCAGACCCCCTTTCTCTCTTTCTCTTTCAGTAGACATTTAACTTCAGATTCTAGTAGGGTGAGGCCAGGTGCTGCAGACTGTTCTAGTGCCCTCGCCAATTCGTTGATATAGTTTGGACACCTACTTTTCCCCCCCTTATTTTTACTATTTTCTACATTGTAGAATTGTCATGCTCTGACCTTAGAGAGCCTTTTTATGTCTCTATTTGGTTTGGTCAGGGTGTGATTTGGGGTGGGCATTCTATGTTTTGTTTTTCTATGATTTTGTATTTCTATGTTTTGGACGGGTATGGTTCTCAATCAGGGACAGCTGTCTATCGTTGTCTCTGATTGGGAACCATACTTAGGTAGCCCTTTACCCTCCTTTCAGTGTGGGAAGTTAACTTTATTTGTGGCACATAGCCCTTAACCTGTTTGGGCTGCAGGGGCAGTATTGAGTAGCCAGATAAAAGGTGTCCATTTCAAACAGCCTCGTACTCAATTCTTGCTCGTACAATATGCATATTATTATTACTATTGGATAGAAAACACTCTCTAGTTTCTAAAACCGTTTGAATTATATCTGTGAGTAAAACAGAACTTCTTTTGCAGCAAACTTCCTGACAGGAAGTGGAAAATCTGAAATCGATGCTCTCTTCTAGGGTCTGCCTATTAAAGTCCTTGATATTCATTCGTTTAGATGATTTATTCGTTTAGATGCACTTCATACGTCTTCCACTAGATGTCGACAAGGAGTGAGAGAAGAAATGGAGTGTAACTTGATCTGGACTCGAATCAAAGCTCTTGGCATGACGTGTCACCAGTTTCCTGTTTTCTGGAGAGCGCGAGCAGGGACCTGGATTTGCCTTCTGATAAGCTGCCGTTATGGACGACTAATATCTCCGGCTTTGATTTTATTTGATACATGTGACAATATCATCGTAAAGTATGTTTTTTCAATATAGTTTAATCAGATTATTGACATTTTTTCGGGAGTTTTGCCGTGTTCCGTTCTCTTCCGTTTGTTGACATGGAGAGATTCGCGCCACTTGGCAAGTGTGCTTGCTAAATCGAGAGGGATAAAGGCCGTTCTAAATCCAAACAACGATTCTTCCCGACAAAGGACCCCTTGTACAACATTCTGATGAAAGATCAGCAAAAGTAGGACCCATTTTATGATGCTATTTCATATATCTGTCGAACATGTGCTAGTCGTTTGCGCCCAGCTTTTGGGTAATCTCTCGCTATACCTAAGCTGGATGTCGTAATGAAGTTATTTTTAGAATTCTAACACGGCAATTGCATTAAGAACTAGTGTGTCTATCATTTCCTATACAACATGTATTTTTTAGTTATGTTTATGAATAGCTATTTGGTCAGAATATATGTGTCAGAAAAAGTGTCAGAAAAATATGCGGACGTTGTGGGAAAAAGATGCTACGTTAGCACAATGTATAACCACTGATTTCAGCTCTAAATATGCACATTTTCGAACAAAACATAAGTGTATGTATAACCTGATGTTATAGGACTGTCATCTGATGAAGCTTATCAAGGTTAGTCAAAAATTATATATCTTTTGCTGGTTTGTTACGATCGCTAACTTTTGCTACTGGGAAATGGCTTGTGTTTCTGGCTATTGTGGTAAGCTAATATAACGCTATATTGTGTTTTCGCTGTAAAACACTTAAGAAATCGGAAATATTGGCTGGAATCACAAGATGCCTGTCTTTCATTTGCTGTACACTATGTATTTTTCAGAAATGTTTTATGATGAGTATTTAGGTATTTGACGTTGGTGTCTGTAATTATTCTGGCTGCTTTCGGTGCAATTTCTGATTGTAGCTGCAATGTAAACTATGATTTATACCTGTAATATGCACATTTTTCGAACAAAACAGATTTATTGAATAACATGTTATAAGACTGTCATCTGATGAAGTTGTTTGTTGGTTGGTTTGGTTGGTTCTTGGTTAGTTAGGTTGGCTTTGTGTATGCTACCTGTGCTGTGAAAAATGTCTGTCCTTTTTTGTATTTTGTGGTGAGCTAACATAAATATACGTGCTGTTTTCGCTGTTAAACATTTTAAAAATTGGACATGTTGGCTGGATTCACAAGATGTGTACCTTTCATTTGCTGTATTGGACTTGTTAATGTGTGAAAGTTAAATATTTCCCAAAAATATATTTTGAATTTCGCGCCCTGCACTTGAAGTGGCTGTTGTCATATTGTGGCCGGCCTCGGGCTTGCAGCCAGAAGAAGTTAAGCTTCACGGTTGTTTTGTATTGTTTATTGTTTTTGTCGGCGTCATTTATAATAAAAAGGAATATGTACGCTCACCACGCTGCACTTTAGTCCAGTTCTTACGACAGCCGTGACAAGAATAATAGTGAAGACACCAAAACTATGAAATAACTATAATAAGGGCTATTCGACCAAGAAAGAGAGTGATGGAGTCCTTGCATCAGTTGGCCTGACATCCACAATCACCTGACCACAACCCAATTGAGATGATTTTGGATGAGTTGGACCACAGAGGGAAGGAAAAGCAGCCAACAAGTGTTCAGCATATGTGGGAACTCCTTCAAGACTGTTTGAAAAGCATTCAAGGTGACGCTGGTTGAGAGAAAGCCAAGTTAGTTTCCCAGATGCCAGGAAGATGAGACAAGGCATTGTTCGTAACTCTTCCAGGCTCTCTCTATCTCGAGTCACACACACCATATCTTGTCTATAGAATGCTAGCTTTTAGGTTTTTATCACCAACACAAATCAATTGTCAGCTTCAAGCTGTCTCTAGTAGAGCCCATGTCCTCAACACCCAGACTAGCTGCAGGGTGCTATAAAACACAGCATTAGCAGGACAGAAATATCTTACTGTTCGTTAAGTAAATAATTGCTACATATCCAACAAATAAGGTCAATACATAACTTTTCCCTCACAGTGTACAATGCTGTCATTAAGGCAAAGGGTGGCTACTTTGAAGAATCTGAAATATAAAAAACCTATTTTTGTTTACTACATGATTCCATGTGTTATTGCATGGTTTTGATGTCTTCACTATGATTCTACGATGTAGAAAATAGCAAAAATCAAGAAAAACCCTGGAATGAGGTTGGGGCTTAAGCTGCATTCCTGTCTCACGCCCCGGCCCTGTCGAAAAAAATATGTGTTTTTTGACCATTTTAAGTTGTTTGTGTACATGGTATTTATGATATCGTATGTTTTTCCCCTTACTCCACTTTCCATCAATTTGTATAGCAGGCCATCGTGCCAAACCGAGTCTAAAGCCTTTTTGAAATCAACAAAGCATGAGAAGACTTTGCCTTTGTTTTGGTTTGTTTGTCAGTCAGGGTGTGCAGGGTGAATATGTGGTCTGTCGTATGGTAATTTGGTAAAAATCCAATTTGACATTTGCTCAGTACATTGTTTCTGCTGAGGAAATGTACGAGTCTGCTGTTAATGATAATGCAGAGAATTTTCCCAAGGTTGCTGTTGACGCATATCCCGCGGTAGTTATTGGGGTTAAATTTCTCTCCACAATTGTGGATTGGGGTGATCAGTCCTTGGTTCCAAATATTGGAGAATATGCCAGAGCTGAGGATGATGTTAAAGAGTTTAAGTATAGCAAATTGGAATTTGTGGTCTGTGCATTTTATCATTTCATTTAGGATACCATCAACCCCACAGGCCTTTTTGGTTTGGAGGGTTTGTATTTTGTCCTGTAGTTCATTCAATGTAATTGGAGAATGCAGTGGGTTCTGGTTGTCTTTAATAGTTTATTCTAAGATTTGTATTTGATCATGTATATGTTTTTGTTGTTTGTTCTTTGTTATAGAGCCAAAAAGATTGGAGAAGGTGTTTATCCATACATCTCTGTTTTTGATAGATAACTCTTCCTGTTGTTGTTTGTTTAGTTTTCAAATTTTCCAGAAGTGGTTAGACTCTATGGATTCTTCAATTACATTGAGCTGATTTTTGTTGTGCTGTTCCTTCTTTTTCCGTAGTGTATATCTGTATTGTTTTAGTGATTCACAGTAGTGAAGGCGTAGGCTCAGGTTTTCTGGGTCTATGTTTTTTTAGCTCCACAGACAAAGGAGAGGAGTGAGTGATGGTGACATCAGAGCTGCGTGGTCGAGGGGGGTCTTTGAACACGTCTATTGAAAGGCCTCTTCGGCAGAAGAGGAGAAGCTCACACACCGACATCAAAGGAAAGGTGCACAGGGGCAAAACACAGACAGGTGCACACTGAACTCCGCCGCTCGCTCTTTTCCAACACCCGACTGATGTTCGCAGGAGAAACGAGAGGAGGAGAGACACTTAAGATTAACTGGTGCACCTTTGACATCTCTAGGCTTTTTGTGAATCTCTCATCAGTTTATTTTCCTTGGATTATTTAATATGCTTTCCTGTGTGTGTGTGTGTGTGTGTGTGTGTGTGTGTGTGTGTGTGTGTGTGTGTGTGTGTGTGTGTGTGTGTGTGTCCGTGTGTGTGTGTCCGTGTGTGTGTGTCCGTGTGTGTGTGTCCGTGTGTGTGTGTCCGTGTGTGTGTCCGTGTGTGTGTCCGTGTGTGTGTCCGTGTGTGTGTCCGTGTGTGTGTCCGTGTGTGTGTGTCCGTGTGTGTGTGCCCGTGTGTGTGTGCCCGTGTGTGTGTGCCCGTGTGTGTGTGCCCGTGTGTGTGTGCCCGTGTGTGTGTGTGCCCGTGTGTGTGTGCCCGTGTGTGTGTGTGCCCGTGTGTGTGTGTGCCCGTGTGTGTATGGGTGTGTGAGTGTTTGTGTGTGGGTGTGTGTTTGAGAGAGTGTAAAGAGAGATGTGTTTGTAAGACAGAGAGAGAGAGAGACAGAAAAGGAGAGAGAAAAGGAGAGCTTGTGTACATTGGTGCCTACGTGCGCGTGTCCGTTGCTCCATCTAGGCCTGTGTGTATTTAACTACAGCGGTTCAAGGCTGACTATAGCCAGAGCAGCAGATCGCTTCTGTTATTTAGAAGAAGAAGACCCAATGCCTCCCTCAATCCCTAACTCCCTCCCTCTCTAACCCCCTCTCTAACTTCCTCCCTCCTTAACTCCTTCCTTAACTCCATCGATCCCTCCCTCCTTCTCTAACTCCCTCCCTTTCTAACTCCCTCCCTCCCTTTCTAACTCCCTCTCTCCCTCTCTAACTATTTCCCTCTCTAACTCTTTCCCTCTCCAACTCTTTCCCTCTCTAACACCTTCCCTAACTCCATCGATCCCTGCCTCCTTCTCTAACTCCCTTCCTTTCTAACTCCCTCCCTCCCTAACTCCCTATCTAACCCTCTCCCTCTCTAACCCTCTCCCTCTCTAACTCTTTCCCTCTCTAACTCTTTCCCTCTCTAACTCTTTCCCTCTCTAACGCTTTCCCTCTTTAACTCTTTAACTCTTTCCCTCTCTAACTCTTTCCCTCTCTAACTCCCTCCCTCTCTAACTCCCTCCCTCTCTAACTCCCTCCCTCTCTAACTCCCTCCCTGTCTACAGTGGTTGATCCACTAAAAGTTTTGCGATTATGCTAACTGACAATGAATGGGCGACATAAACCTAAATACAAACTGATAATTATTTTTATTATTTTATTTTGTTAGGATTATTTTGCTCTTACTGTAGTACTGTGGGCTACTCCCGACTGGTCATGCTATAAAGCGCCTGAGTGGCGCAACGTCCTAAACTGTGTTACTGCAGATGCTGGTTCAATACCTGTGCTGTCCTTGACTGTGAGACCCATGAGATGATTGTAGGTTTTTGGTTTCTCTCCCTCTAAAAACAGAAATAAACAATTCTAAATAACAAACTGGCTTTATTTACAAATTAGTAACAATGTCTCACCCCATGTTCAAGAATGGCCTTTATCTCGC
Source organism: Salvelinus fontinalis (assembly GCF_029448725.1). Taxonomy (NCBI): domain Eukaryota; kingdom Metazoa; phylum Chordata; class Actinopteri; order Salmoniformes; family Salmonidae; genus Salvelinus; species Salvelinus fontinalis. Next base: position 8,072,249 of record NC_074685.1, read on the forward strand.
TTTATCTAGGCCTTTATTTTACGTTATTTGAAGACGAAATCATCTCCAACATATTGTTATTTTTTAACCAAAGCGATTATTATTATTAATTTTGAATTATATAAAAGCCTGTTGGATATTCTCCCAGATATATTATTAACCCTGTTATTAGCAGGACAATATATATTGGTCATATTGGTCATAGCTCCCGAGGTGCGCAAAATGGGATTGCCTTGCAGTTCTCCAGCTGTATCCACTGAAAGCCAGCGAGTTTCAAGGCAGGAGGCAGGGGGCACAGGATGGGCCGCAGATCTGCGCACAGAAGACCGACCTAGCCCATGGGGAAGAGAGGGGGAGGAAGGGGGAGAGGTGGTGGACCCCACCCCGCCACACTGGCAACACTAACAGGGGCATTGCACTAATAATGGCGTTGACAAGGGAAACGTTCCCTCTGTCCTGTACTTAGTGCCAGTCTGCACGTTCAAACTAAAATAATGTAACTAATAATGGCATCTTTATGCTTTCATCTCACCTTGTGGGGCATCAATGATCATGAGGAAGGTGAGGGATCAGCCCAGAACTACACGGCAGGACCTGGTCAATGACCTGAATAGAGCTGGGACCACAGTCTCAAAGAAAACCATTAGTAACACACTACGCCGTCATGGATTAAAATCCTGCAGCGCACGCAAGGTCCCCCTGCTCAAGCCAGCGCATGTCTAGGCCTGTCTGAAGTTTGCCAATGACCATCTGGATGATCCAGAGGAGGAATGGGAGAAGGTCATGTGGTCTGATGAGACAAAAATAGAGCTTTTTGGTCTAAACTCCACTCGCCGTGTTTGGAGGAAGAAGAAGCATGAGTACAACCCCAAGAACACCATCCCAACCGTGAAGCACGGAGGTGGAAACATCATTCTTTGGGGATGCTTTTCTGCAAAGGGGACAGGACAACTGCACCGTATTGAGGGGAGGATGGATGGGGCCATGTATTGCGAGATCTTGGCCAACAAACTCCTTCCCTCAGTAAGAGCATTGAAGATGGGTCGTGGCTGGGTCTTCCAGCATGACAACGACCCGAAACACACAGCCAGGGCAACTAAGGAATGGCTCCGTAAGAAGCATCTCAAGGTCCTGGAGTGGCATAGCCAGTCTCCAGACCTGAACCCAATAGACAATCTTTGGAGCGAACTGAAAGTCCGTATTGCCGGGCGACAGCCCCGAAACCTGAAGGATCTGGAGAAGGTATGTAGGAGTGGGTCAAAATCCCTTCTGCAGTGTGTGCAAACCTGTTCAAGAACTACAGGAATTTATGATCTCTGTAATTGAAAACAAAGGTTTCTGTACCAAATATTAAGTTCTGCTTTTCTGATGTATCAAATTCTTACGTTATGCAATAAAATGCTAATTAATTACTTAAAAATCATACAATGTGATTTTCTGGATTTTTGTTTTAGATTACGTCTCTCACAGTTGAAGTGTACCTATGATAAAAATTACAGACCTCTACATATTTTGTAAGTAGGAAAACCTGCAAAATCGGCAGTGTATCCAATACTTGCTCTCCCCACTGTACCTTTACCAACACCTTTCTGTATTTTGATACTTTGTGGATATGGGGCCTCCCCAGTGGCACAGCTGTCTAAGTCACCGCAATGCAAAATGCGTTACTACAGATACTTGTGACGGCCGCCACTGGGAGACCCATGAGGCGGCTTTTGGTTTTAATTTAGAATCCTCCAATCCTCTATATGTAATTATTGGCAGAGAGTCACGTCATTATTTTCGATATAGTATAGGCCTACTATAGGCGACATGAGTATCACTACTGTTGAGTAATGTGCTGTTAAAAGGGGTGTATTTATTTAAAGAGCATATTGAAGTTAGAAGCAATTGGATTTGAAACAATAGCCTACAACTATTTTAGCACTGTTTTGTGCTGCTCTGAGACAAGCATGAGGACTGGTCTTGATAAATCAATGAGATTTTTATTTTCACTGAATCTCCGTTTGGGTATTGGTTAGACTAGAATTAGAAAAGTACGATGTAGAAAAGTTATGCTCTTAGTGTGACCTTTATTTAACTAGGCAAGTCAGTTCAGAAGAAATTGTTATTTACACTGACAGTCTACTCCTTCCTCCCCGTTGGGGAATTGAGCCCCGGTCTCCCGCATGCATGCACGACACAGGGATTCTTCAGGTAAATAGCCCAGTACTGTACTCCCGACATTCAAGTTGTTCAGCGCCATATTTTCCATTCTATCCTAACGGAATCCTTTTCTTTTTTCTTGGAATAGAAACACCATAATATTAATACAATTAATTAAGCCATTACCAGTTTGGACAAGTTTGGACACACGTACTCATTCCAGGGTTTTTCTTTATTTTTTACTATTTCCTACATTGTAGAATAATAGTGAAGACATTACATCTATTAAATAACACATATGGAATCAGTTATTAAGAGCAATTTTTTATTTACAAGGACAGCCTACTCCTTCCTCCCCGTCGGGAAATTGAACCCCGGTCTCATGCGTGCCCGCATTCTCTAGTACAGCCATTATTGAAGGCTATCAAATGCTTCTAAAAGATGCTCTCTGGTGGTCTAACTAGCATTAATGGTACCAGTGGTTCACACTTCAATAACGTGCCATAGAACTCTGCGGTACCACGCAAGCTGTGCTGCAGTACGCTTCAACTTTTAAAGGAGGAACCACTGTAACTCCCTCTCTAACTCCCTCTATAACCTCCTCCCACCCTAACTCCCTCCCTCTCTAACTCCCTCCCTAACTCCCTCTATAACCTCCTCCCACCCTAACTCCCTCCCTCTCTAACACCCTCCCTAACTTCTTCCCTCCCTCCCTAACTCCCTACCTAACTCCCTCCCTTTCTAACACACTCCCTCCCTTCATAACACACTCCCTCCCTAACACACTCCCTCCCTCCCTAACTTCCTCTCTCCCTAACTTCCTCTCTCCCTAACTCCCACCCTGACTCCCTCCCTAATTCCCTCCCTAATTCCCTCCCTCCCTAACTCCCTACCTAACTCCCTCCCTTTCTAACACACTCCCTCCCTTCATAACACACTCCCTCCCTAACACACTCCCTCCCTCCCTAACTTCCTCTCTCCCTAACTTCCCCTCTCCCTAACTCCCTCCCTCCATCTCTACCTCCCTCCCTAACTAACTCCCTCCCTCCCTAACTTCCTCTCTCCCTAACTTCCCCTCTCCCTAACTCCCTCCCTCCATCTCTACCTCCCTCCCTAACTAACTCCCTCCCTCCTTAACTCCATCCATCCCTCTCTAACTCCTTCCCTCCCTCCCTAATTCCATCCCTCCCTCTAACTCACTCACTCCCTCCCTCCTTAACTGTCTCCATCCCTACCACCCTGACTCCCTCCCTGACTCCCTCCCTAATTCCCTCCCTAATTCTCTCCCTCCCTCTCTCTACCGTTTGTTCCAGAGTCTAATTCTAAAGCCGGGATAATGATCTTAGGGATGTTTGCTCAGCGTTCATCACAAAGCACCTCCCCTCTCTAGGGTCCTCCAAAGCACCACCTCATTACCCCTCTCTGGGGTCCTCCAAAGCCGTCATTGAAGATACAGAGTTTTGCATAAGTATCATTAACACATAATATTTCCTTTTCAATTGAAATATATCCTCATGGGTTTCTGTAAAGCTACTAGAGATGCATGAGTAGCAGATTACCCGTTTCTTTACAGTATTGTTCAACTGGGGATGGTATGGTGGTGTGTGATTGAAGGAACAGTGTGGTGTGTGAGCGTGAATGTGTGAGTGTGTGTGTGTGTGTGTGTGTATGGCCGTGTGTGATTGCAGGAACAGCACTTTCTCTGTGTTTGAAATGAAAGGCTTCTAGAAACATCACAGGATCTACCTCTTGAAGAACTATCTATTCTTAACACTGGTGTGATCCAATTACGCCTGTTTTTCAGACTTTATCTATAAAAAAATCTTCCAAAGAATCTCGTCATTGTTTTATATGATACGCCATGAAAATCAAAACATTTCATCATCGATCTAAATCTATTACTCTTGCAAAATGAGTGACAAACGCACAGTCTTTTATGTTAATAATTAAATATTAAATATAATTAAATAGTATTACATGTTATCGCTACGTTTAAAGCACCTCCTGTGCCAGAAAGACAAGCCAACAGTCGAACCACAGCATAATGAGACAGGCCTGGATCCAGGTCGTTATGCTGGGTCAAAGGTCATATCTTATGGAGAGAGTGGACAGGGGTCATCCCAGTGCACACAGCCAGAAAGAGAGAGTGGGGGGGGAAGAAGATGAGGATGCACGTCTGAAGTCTTATAATGGGTCTATTTGGCACAGCAAAGACTTTCAGCACCATAGACAGCACCAACAACAATACCTAAATTGTACTTAAATACAGTAGATAATTTCAGCACTATGGAAAGTTCATACATTGTATTCAAACAAACCATTTCAGCACCATTGACAAAACCTGTTATTCCCCAATTACATATACAGTACCAGTCAAAAGTTTGGACACACCTACTCATTCCAGGGTTTTTCTTTATTTTTACTATTTTCTACATTGTAGAATAATAGTAAAAACATCACAACTATGAAATAACACATATGGAGTCATGTAGTAACCAAAAAAGTGTTAATAAACAAATAAAAATGTATTTAGTTTACTATACGATTCCACATGTGTTATTTCATAGTTTTGATGTCTTCACTATTATTCTACAATGTGGAGAATATTACAAATAAAGAAAAACCCTTGAATGAGTAGGCGTGTCTATGTGTAAATGCATGAAATAAAGTGTGGGCTTTAAATGTTTGTTGGTTTGCGTGCCAAGTTAAAATGGCATGTCACAACCACATGTTGACAAGCTCTGATTAAAGCAGCCGTGCCCAAGCCCTGGTCCAACCTTTCCTTTTATAACCACACACAAACGCACGCATGCAGGCACTACACACACACAAATAACCATAGAGATAGCCTCTCTCTCTCTCTCTCTCTCTCTCTCTCTCTCTCTCTCTCTCTCTCTCTCTCTCTCTCTCTCTCTCTCTCTCTCTCTGTCTCTGTCTCTGTCTCTGTCTCTGTCTCTGTCTCTGTCTCTGTCTCTGTCTCTGTCTCTGTCTCTGTCTCTGTCTCTGTCTCTCTCTCTGTCTCTCTCTCTGTCTCTCTCTCTGTCTCTGTCTCTGTCTCTGTCTCTGTCTCTGTCTCTGTCTCTGTCTCTGTCTCTGTCTCTCTCTCTCTGTCTCTCTCTCTCTCTCTCTGTCTCTCTGTGAGTAATTCAGAGGTAACACCCACATAGAGTGCCCCGGAATGAATTATTTAGCTGCTCTTATGATACCTAATGCATAATGAAGCACATTTGTTGTGGGAATAATCCATGAAGCAATAATTGATCAGAGGAAAAGGAGTTAAAGGCCAATTAGAACCTGTAGATATAGTCTGGGAGGGAATGGGTGATGTCTACAACCTGTCACTATATTATAAAGTGTTTATTAGAAGAAGGGTAATGTAGAATTGTAGATTTCAAGACAGTTTCCCAACAGAAATGTGCTTACTAGTAAGCTTGCTGTTTACTAGTAAGGTGCTGGGAACGCTGTTACGCTCTGTTCTCCCCCAGTTTATCTCTGAATCATTATCTTATCTATTCATCATTATTCTCTTCTATTCCAAGTACTGGTGCATCCGTGTGTGTGCTTGGGGGCGCCAAAAACTGGTACATCCATGTGAGTGTGCTTGGGGGCGCCCAAAACAACACAAGTGTCTAAGAGGATTAGTGTGAGTCATCGACTCCTCTTTAGCCCCTTTTTACAGGCAGCGGTAGCATCCCCAAAAATGTATCCTCCTAACCCAACACAGCCCTTAGCCCTGCCCGGCCGGACATTGAATTGGTGTCGATTGTCAGTGGCAAGGGAGACAGGGGAGACATACAAATGTGACACACAGACACACGCGAACACACACAAATAGAGACGGTGGCCGTTCACCCCAGTTATTTCTCTCTTTCCTCTATCTCTCTCGTCCACAAAGCCCATCACCAGTCAAGCACAGTGGGGCTAATCTCACCTCCAGATTAATTTGATTGCTGGAAGACAGATCAGATGTAGAGATGAGATCTTGCTATTGCTTTCAACTCTCCTCTTTCACAAATAGCTTCCCACTTCCATCCAATAGGTGAAATACACTGCTGTGTTCAAGTGTTCAGAATCAGAGAAATAATCAAATTAAACACTAGCAGGCAAAAGCACCGGCTCATCTCAGCTGAGATCATCTTAACTGAACCTCTGGGAAGGAAGAAAAGAGAGAGAGAGAGAAAGAGAGCAGGTGTAGATTGAGAAAGAGGGAAGGAGAGATAAATATTGAGAGCAGGCAGGCCATTCAGGAGAGATAGAGAGAAAGATAGAGAGAGAATGAAATACCCATTATGCACGCACACATGGACATACAGTACAATACATACGCGCACACGCAGGCACGCACACACGCGGGCACGTGTGAAAGGTTCCAGTATTAAACATAATCCATTCTCTATTCTGGTCGTTGAGTGCAGCAGGGCGGGAGAGTATAGTGAAGGCTAGAGCTGTGAAGACATTAGCTAAGAGAAGTGTTGAGCTGAGCTAACAGACCAGATGGTGTTTTCTCAGTAACAGTTAGAAGCAATGAGGGGGGAGAGAGGGATAGAAAAGGGAGAGAAATAAGGAAAATAAGGAACTAACTTTTGTGAGTGTAATGTTTACTGTTCATTTTCCCTTTTGTTTATCTATTTCACTTGCTTTGGCAATGTAAATATATGTTTCCCATGCCACTAAAGCCCTTTGAATTGAAATTAATTGAATTGGTATGAGGTGTAAAGGAAGGATAGAAATAATAAGAGGGAAAAGGAGGAATAAAAGAGGGTTGGGAAAGGAGGGTATAATGGGTGTGTGCTGGTGGCAGGGAAGTCAGGCGCAGGAGAGTGAACTTGGTATAAACGGAGCAGTTTAATAAATACTCAAAAACTCCCAAACTAAAATATACAAAATAAAATAAGAGGGTGCAAAACCCGTCGCACACCAGAACATAACTTGCATCAATACATACAACAAACAATCACCGACAAGGACATGAGGGGAAACAGAGGGTTAACCTCTCTAGGGTATGTGGGACGGTAGCGTCCCACCTCGTCAACAGCAGGGCGCCAAATTCAAAACAACAGAAATCCCATAATTAAAATTCCTCAAACATACATGTATTTTACACCATTTTACAGATACACTTGTTGTAAATCCAGCCACAGTGTCCGATTTCAAAAAGGCTTTACGATGAAAGCAAACCAAACAATTATGTTAGGTGAGTGCCTATTCACAGAATAACACAGCCGTTTTCCCAGCCAAAGAGAGGATTCACAAAAAGCAGAAATATAGATACAATTAATCAGTAACCTTTGATGATCTTCATCAGATGACACTCATAGGACTTCATGTTACACAATACATGTATGTTTTGTTCGGTAAAGTTCATATTTATATTAAAAAATCTGAGTACAGTTGTATCTTTTAGCAATGTTTATGATGAGTATTCGTGTAAATGTATGTGGCTCTCTGCAAAATCAAAGGATGTTTTGTGACTTCTGAACGTAAGGCGCTAAAATAATTTATTCAAGTATGTGTTGATGACCAGAAATGTAATTTTTTTTCCATTCTTTGAATGTTTTTACTTAGTACGTAAAAAAAAAGTCAATCATAGTGGTCACTTTACAAATGGCAGGCGCATAAAAGAGCAGTGAAACATGGTGCTACGTGATATAAAAAGACAGTTATGCCATTAAGTTGACAGACAGTACAAATATTACAAACAGACAGTACAAACGTACTAAGTAAAAACATTAAAATAATGGAAAAAAAATTACATTTCTGGTCATCAACACATACTTGAATAAATTCATTGGCGCCTTACATTCAGAAGTCACAAAACATCCTTTGATTTTGCAGAGAGCCACATACATTTACAGGAATACTCATCATAAACATTGCTAAAAGATACAACTGTTATGCATGGAATTTTAGATGCACTTCTCCTTAATGCAACCGCTGTGTCAGATTTCAAAAAAGCTTTACGAAAGTCGGCGCTCAGAGCCCAATCAAGACACAAATATAGCCACCATATTATGCAGTCAACAGAAGTCAGAAGTAACATTATAAACATTCACTTACTTTTGATGATCTTCATCAGAATGCACTCCCAGGAATCCCAGTTCTACAAGAAATATTAGTTTTGTTTGATAATGTCCATCATTTATGTCCAAATTCCTCCTTGTTGTTCTAGCGTTCAGTACACTTTCCAAACTCACGAAAAGTTAAAAAAGTTATATTACAGTCCGTAAAAACATGACAAACGTATTGAATCAATGTTTAGGATGTTTTTAACATAATTCTTCAATAATGTTCCAACCGGAGTTCTCCTGTGTCTTCAGAATTGCGATGGAACAGAGCTCGCTCTCACATGAACGAGTATGGTCTGTGCATGGTCACTTTATGGTCGACCTGACTCAATCCTCTCTCCTTCGGCCCCACTAAACAATAGAGGCATCAGACAAGGTTCTAACGACTGTTGACATCTAGTGTAAGCCTTAGGAAGTGCAACATTACCAATATCCCACTGTATCTTCAATAGGAGCTGAGTTGAAAATCCACCAACCTCAGATTTCCCACTTCCTGGTTGGATTTTCTCTCAGGTTTGTGCCTGCATGATGAGTTCTGTTATACTCACAGACATCATTCAAACAGTTTTAGAAACTTCAGAGTGTTTCTATCCAAATCTACTAATAATACGCATATTCTAGCTTTTATGGCTTTGTAGCAGGCCGTTTACTCTGGGCATGCTTTTCATCCGGACGTGAAAATACTGCCCCCTACCCCAAAGAAGTTATATACACAACATGTAATTGATGGGATTGGAACCAGATGTGATGGAAGACAAGACAAAACCAATGGAAAATGAAAAATGGATCAGTGATGGCTAGAAGATCGGTGACGTCGACCCCCGAACACCGCCCGAACAAGGAGAGGGACCTTCTTCGGCGGAAGTTGTGACAGAGGGGTTAAGTGTTGCCTCTGATCTATGGGATTAGGGTGTGAGGTCACTAGGGTTTATGGAGGTGATGGCCTAAGAGTTATGGAACAGGGTAGGCGGTGTGCTATCTAATATGTTTGTGATTGAGAGTCAAAACGACAGCTCACCCTGGACAGGAAAACTCTGCTTGAATCTTATTTACGCTTCTGATAAATATGACCAATCCTAATTTCCTACAGTTTTATTTATTACAGGATAGTGTTCTTTACAAGATACTGATTCCGTGACATCGTTGCCTATAGCACTACTCCCACAGAACTAGAATGACAGTTTATTTCCATGATTGCTCCTTCCTTTTATGTGAATGGGAGTTCCAGGTTGGGGCTAACTCAGGGAAAGACTTGTGCTGGCCATGGCATCAGCACTGCGTTATACTGTTTGCAAGGGGATAGCAATTGGTGTACTCTTCCAAAGCTAAGAGATAGACATTCGTATACAGTAGCAGACATAAGTAAAATACTTACAGTGGTATGGTATAACCAGGTTTATGAGAAATGATTGCCAATCATCATCTGCAAACATTTCAGTGAAGATTTTAGAATGTAAATCTTGGTGGGGCAAACTGTTTTTAGACGCATGCCAGCAAAGCCACTACACAAAACAACATTAAACAATACATGAATTGCACTATAACGTTGACAAACGGTGCCCACAAACTGTTAGGGCCTACATAAAGCTGTCTCAACAGCAGTCCCAACTTACCACTGCTACACCTGGCTATCAACTGAGCCTTGCCTGGCAGCAAAACAGTTAATTCAGCCTCATATATTGCCTTTTCAAAAAACATAGCTGATACGGCTGACTTGCTTAAACAAATGTGGTTTCTACTGACAATTGAGGTGTACAAACTATGGCATAAGGGGACAAAGAGTGGATAAGAGAGAATCTCTAGTTTTGATTTAAAAAAAGGGAAAGCGGGATATCTAGTCAGTTATATAACTGAATGCCTTCAACTGAAATGTGTCTTCCTTAATCTACTTCCACATCTTCAGCGCCCGGGGAACAGTGGGTTAACTGCTTTGCTCAGGGGCAGAGTGACAGATTTTTACCTTGTCAGCTTGTGGATTCATCCAGCAACATTTCGGTTGCTGGCTCAACGCTCGAACCACTAGGCTACCTGACGTTTTAAAAACATTAATGAGTGGACTAGGATGGACGTAGTCAATATAACTATTTGTTCAGCACTTTTTAAATGTACAGCGACAGAATTCAGAACATGGGTCGTTATTACAGTATTCTCCCTGTACACCAAGTCAAAACCAACCACCAACCACCACCAGGACTGGATGGCATACCAGTGGAAGTATACAAACTTTTTTTTGATATACTCAAAGGACCATTATTAGCTTGTTTTAACCACTCCTATATAAATGATAGATTACCAGACACGCAACAAGAAGGTGTGATATCATTATTACTGAAACAGGACCCAAGTGGTATATATAAAGATCCAGTCCATTTAAAAAATTGGAGACCTCTTACACTTCAGTGTTGTGATGCAAAAATCCTAGCAAAATGCTTGGCGCATAGAATAAAAAAAGTTTTGTCAGATATTATTCATCCTAATCAGACAGGTTTTTTACATGGACGATACATTGGAGATAATATAAGGCAAGTACTGGAAACAATAGAACACTATGAAATATCGGGGACACCAGGCCTGGTTTTCATAGCTGATTTTGAAAAGGCTTTTGATAAAGTACGACTGGAGTTTATATATAAATGCCTAGAATATTTCAATTTTGGGGAATCTCTTATAAAATGGGTAAAAATTATGTATAGTAACCCTAGGTGTAAAATAGTAAATAATGGCTACATCTCAGAAAGTTTTAAACTATCTAGAGGAGTAAAACAAGGTTGTCCACTATCGGCATATCTATTTATTATTGCCATCGAAATGCTAGCTGTTAAAATTAGATCAAACATTAATATTAAGGGATTAGAAATCCAGGGCCTAAAAACTAAGGTGTCATTGTACGCTGATGATTCATGTTTTCTTTTAAAACCACAACTAGAATCTCTCCACGGCCTCTTAGAGGATCTAGATACATTTGCTATCCTCTCTGGATTAAAACCAAATTATGATAAATGTACCATATTACGTATTGGATCACTAAAAAATACACATTTTACATTACCATGTAGTTCACCAATTAAATGGTCTGACGGTGATGTGGACATACTCGGTATACAAATCCCAAAAGAAAGAAATGATCTCACTCCAATAAATTTTTATAGAAAGTTAGCAAAAATAGATAAGATCTTGCTACCATGGAAAGGAATATACCTGTCTATTTGTGGGAAAATCACCCTGATTAACTCTTTAATCATATCACAGTTTACCTATTTGCTTATGGTTTTGCCTACACCTAGTGACCTGCTTTTTAAATTATATGAACAAAAAATATTCAATTTTATTTGGAACGGCAAGCCAGATAAAATTAAAAGGGCCTATTTATATAATGAATATGAATTCGGAGGGCAGAAATTATTAAATATTAAAGCATTAGACCTCTCACTAAAGGCATCAGTCATACAAAAGTTATACTTAAATCCAAACTGGTTCTCTAGTAGATTGGTACGAATGTCTCATCCTATGTTCAAGAAGGGCCTTTTTCCCTTTATTCAGATTACACCTGCTCACTTTCGGTTGCTTGAAAAGGAAATAATCTCCAAAATATCTTTATTTTTTAAACAAGCCTTAGAAAGTTGGTTGCAATTTCAGTTTAATCCACCTGAAAGGACGGAACAAATAGTACAACAAATCTTGTGGTTAAATTAAAATATAGTAATTGATAAAAAAACTGTATTTATCGAAGAAATGTTTAAAAAAGGTATAATTTTTGTGAATGATATCATAAATAGGACTGGTGGAGTAATGTCACACATGCAACTAACACAGACATTTGGAAATGTCTGCTCTACCCAAAATTACAACCAATTAATTGCAGCATTACCACAAAAATGGAAGAGGCAGGTGGAAGGGGATAAAAGTAAGGAGCTTGTATGTCGGCCTTATATTAAAGAACATAAATGGTTAAAGAAAATTGTGATAAATAAAAACATATACCAATTTCATTTAAGGACCAAAAAACTTACAGCTGTGCCATATAAATTGCAAAATAGTTGGGAAGAGATTTTCGATGTACCCATTCCATGGCACATGGTTTATGAATTGATACGCAAAACAACGCCGGATTCAAAACTTTGAATTTTTAAATTTAAATTATTGTACAAAATTCTTGCAACTAATAGAATGTTATATATATGGGGGATACAATCTTCCCAGCTCTGTAGATTCTGCTGTGAGGAGCCAGAGTCATTAGACCATTTATTTTGGTATTGTCCGCATGTAGCTCGTTTTTGGTCACAGGTCCAGGAATGGTTGAAGAATTGCAACATTTGCGTAGAACTAACGCTACAGATAGCAATACTGGGGGATTTGAAAAGCCATAGTCAATCAATCAATAATATAATAATTATTTTAGCAAAAAATTTTATTTTTAATTTACAATCCGTGGAAGCTATGAGAATAGGAAGATTCAAATCTTTTGTGAAGCATCACAGCACAGTTGAAAAATATATGGCAAATAAAAATCCGAAATGGATGATGTTGGAAGATAGATGGGAAAGGTTGAGTGGAGCTGAAGGGTGGGACTAATAACAAGATAAACAATGTAGGGCATACGGGATCTGTGAAATGTGTATAGGTGCGGAGCTATTGTGAAATAGCACAGTAACAAGTGGAAATCAAACTGGATGGACAACAGAAATAGAGGAAGGACTAAGAACAAACAAGAGAGAACTATTATAAAGTAGACTGTGTCTGTAAAATGTGTATAAGATGTATAAATTGAAGGTAAAAACAGAAATGTTTATCAGTTTACTCCAATTGGGGGGTCGGTGGTAGGGTTTGCGGGGAATAATAATAAATGTATACTCTTTAAAAAAGTATGTATGTCTATGTAGGTATGTGTATGTATATATGTGTATATGTATGCATACGTGAATGGATATATATATTTACCCCCAAAAATATGGGGGATTGGAAATGATGCAGACAATTACATTGGAAGCAACATTCTTTCCGCAATATTAAGCTGATCCACCCCCCATAAAAAAAAATAAAAATAAAAAAAAAAGTCAAAACCATTTGATAAATAAAGGGGGCATATAAGCAGACAAAGCTTTTACAATATTCAATGATTACATTTCTCTAAAACAGGCTATAGGCCACATGTGCACCACCAAGTCAGAACAGTAGGCTACGTTATGAGGGGGGAAAGGGACCAAATTATTAGAGTGAGGCACATGGGCTACTAACAGCTCCCTACACACTTAGTAAATACTTTCTTAGCTACAGTATACATATCTCCTTGGCATATTACATAATTTATGCAGCAGCATACATTATGTAATAAGCGGCATACAAGCAGCATACATTATGTAATGTTATTGGACTTACCTTGTTGTGCTGTGCTCACTTGAACAGGAAAGTGGCGCGGCGGTCCTTGTGGGCAAAGTCTGGCATTCTCTGGATTTATGTTGCTTTCAAGACAATTAGGAACTCAGAAAAAGATTAAAATCATGACGTCAGTCATCTTCAGGACGGAGCTCTAGAAAGAGGCTTGGAATTCCGAGTTGGATGACCGTTCAAAATGTATTTTCCAGTTGGAGCTTGTTTTTTTCCCCGAGTTCCCAGTTGTTTTGAACTCACTGAAGTCTGAGTTTTCCCAGTTCCGAGTTTCCAGTTGTTTTTAACGTGATATAATTCATGCTGGATTAACAGCATGGCCAATGTATTCAACCTTTTCTGATCAATAGTGTTGAATGTTTATTTGGAAAAGAGACCCTTAAACCCAGACTTTGACAACACACCCACTCCAATGAAAAGCAGGCAAGTGATTGCTTTGCAACACTTGCAGTTAGCCACTGATTCATTCCAAGCCACCCAATATTGAATTGCCATTTCCAACTTGTTGTGTAATGTTTATGTCCAATGGCCGATGAGCACCGAAGAGTTTTATCTATCATTTCTCTTCATATGACAAGGTTCAAAAGGATTTGCCAGTAGAATGTCGACGTGATTTATGATGATGTCTGCTTGTCTAGCTTGCTAGCTATGATTTTGAAAGTATGATGTTGACATCATCAATCCAATCAAAGTTATGGTAGATATAACGTGATTTGACTTCATTTTATCTGTGGCCAATGACCTTGAGCCTTTTTGGATGGGCACTTCTAATGTAACTCTTTGGCAGCTCCCAAGGGACTTGAATTTTCAAGCTCTCCCCATAGATGTTGCGGTAGCATAGTGTCCCCATGAGTGACAGAACATTGAGCCAATCACGACGCAAATAGACAACATTACCAACCCCTACGCTCTGTATTTTCTGCTGGCTACCCCACCACCACAGAAAGCACTGAGCTAGGCTGAAACACTTGCATTTTGGAGCTGCCTTACTCAAGTAAGCAAAAAAGAGACCATCTTTAAATGCGGCTTTATTAACTGAACAATTTTTTTCAACTTTGTTTGCAAACTGATATGTGACACTTATGACGGGTCGACACTGAAACCTACTGTATGTGAAAGGGATAACCCAGGGAATGACTTGTGATGGACATGAGATCAACTAAACTGTTATCAGGGTAGTACTGTAAGTGAGGAAATAACTTGCTATCCTAGCAGCCATTAGAAACTGACTAACAGTGTTACGATACTGCACAGTGCAACTGGAGGAGGTCCATGTTTTATTCAGAGGCACACATTGTAAAGAGTAACATGGTGTTCACTGACATATCTGCCTCCTGCTTCCTGCCTCCACTCCCCACATTAGACACAAAATGGACGACAGTTTACCAAGTTCAAGAAACACTGTGTGGTTTTCTTAGTGAAAGGAAGGAGAGGGATGGAGAAAGAGAGAGCGAGAGCAAGAGACAGAGAGAGCGAGAGAGAAAAAAGTAAAGTGAGAGACGTTTTATGAAGTGTTATGAAAAGCAATCAGATACATTGTGTTGAAATAGAAATATTCTTAATGCATGAACAACGCATATCCATTATATGTTCCGAGAGCGTTTGAACTGAAACAGTAGTTAATATATTCCATTACTGATCAAGTGTGAGAATACTTAACAATAGAGCCCCATTGTACTTAATGCAAAATTAGTTATGTGGAAATAAAAAAGGTGCAATGAGCTGGGGGGAAACCAGCTCCTTAGAGTAAAGCTTTTCCTCCTCATCATTACTTGACCCATTCAATCATTCCTTAATCACAGAGAGGGATAGAGAGAGAGAGAGCGAGGAGAAACAGAGGGTAACAGAGAAAGAGAATGGCGTATATGCCCATGGACACGTAAGACGAGTGGCTTCCCCAACAGAGATAGAGTGGGCTCACCAATTGACAACGATCCTCACACATATCGGAATTTCCGCAAATTGCAGCCATCTCCATCTCCACTCCAGCAATGTTCCCAAATCTGCAGCAGATGGAATAGGCTAGCCAGCTAGCTAGGAGCTTTTTTATTTTGCAGAATGCTAGTGTTCTAGGCTGCAGTAAGCTGGGAGCGTAAATGTGTCAGTGTAACAGTACGCTGAGGTGTTTATAGCAAATGAAGTAGGCTAGATAGCTAGCTATCGGTGAATGGGAATTCAATAGCAGGTGTAAAAGTGTCAGAGTTACAGTAGAGTAGACTGTTTTTATATATAGCAAATAGAGTAGCCTAGCTAGATATCTGGATGGGATGGCCTTGCCTCCACGTTGAGCCCCAACATGTAGCTGATTGAATAGGCTAGCTAGCTACTCGTCTGTCTACCGGAGCTCTACCAGGCTAAGAGACTGGGGATTCTATAGAGTGTGTGCTAGCGTCAGCAACAAGATCTCACAGTCTCACTTCAGTATTCAACGTGTGTCCAGGGGGGAGGATTAAACATCTATTGGTGAAGTGAAAGTATGTAAGGGTTAAGGTTTGGGAGAGGGTTAAACCAGAATAAAAAAATAAAAAAAATGAGTGCCTTATACTGAGATTGAACCCACAATCCTCTGAGCTGTAACTTGTGGTTTAAGCCCTTCCTCTATCCCCATCCACATCACCGTAGCAAGCCGCGAGTCTACTAGATGGTAATAGGCACCCCGTTGCCCCTTGTGGACGATATTAAAAGGCATCTCCCAATGTCCTAGGGACATGGAAAAATGTCTAATCGCGCGGTGGATCTGGTGTGACTTGGCAGAGAGTCAGAGCAGGCGACTGAGGACCTTCCCTCTACTCTGCTCTGCTGATGCAGTGAGCTGGGAGTTACAGTAGCGGGTGTAACAGCATCAGGGAAGCCTGCAGAGGGCCTTGCCCTCCGCTCCTCTAATAGTAGCTGATGCGGCTCGTTGAACACCGAGAGTGTCAGAATCAGAGACGAGGCTTCTCTCCTCTCCTAACTCCTGAATAATAGATGCGATATGAATGTGCTGTGGGAGGAACCCTTAACTGAAAACACTTATGTGTCCATATGAATTATAAATGCTGGGGATTGTAGTTTCTATTTCCCTTTGTCATCTGGGAGATTAGATCATATCATGTTTTATGCTCTGCTGCTGAGGTGGGAGGCAATAGGACAAGGCCTTCTGCTTGGCTGTGGTCTTGATGATGTTGTCGTGGCTGGATGAGATTTAATTTGATATTAATTTTATTGATCCCTTCATTTTGAACGATCATTTGTTTGATTGGGATTGGTTGACCGTCATTGCTTTGTTTCGGAAGATTGACAGACATACACATTAACACATGCATAGGTAGCCCTACATACAGTATTATTACACACACCAATACACCCACATCCAAGTACACACATACCTGTACTTATTAACACAGTGCCTTCAGAAAGTATTCTTACCCCTTGACATATTCCACATTTTGTTATGTTACAGCCTGAATTCAAAATAGATTAATTTGATTATTTTTCTCACCCATCTACACACAATACTCCATCATGAAAAAGGTAAAACATGTTTTTTTCCCGCAAATGTATTGAAAATGAAATACAGATTCGATTTAAGAATTCACACCCCTGAGTCATGTTAGAATCACCTTTGACAGCGATTACAGCTGTGAGACTTTCTGGGTAAGTCCCTAAGAGCTTTGCACACCTGGATTGTACAATATTTGCACATTATTCCTTTTAAAATCCTATAAACTCTGTCAATTTGATTGTTGATCATTGCTAGACAGCCATTTTCAAGTCTTGCCATAGATTTTCAGGAACATTCAATGTCGTCTTGGCAAGCAACTCCAGTGTATATTTGGCCTTGTTTAGGGTTACTGTCCTGCTGAAAGGTGAATTTGTCTGCCAGTGTCTGTTGGAACGCAGACTGAACCAGGTTCTCCTCTATTCTGTTTATTTTTATCATAAAAAACTCTCTAGTCCTTTCCGATGACAAGCATACCCATAACATGATACAGCCACCACAATGCTTGAAAATATAAAGAGTGGTACTCAGTGATGTGTTGCGTTGGATTGGCCCAAAACATAGAGAGAGAGAGAGAGAGAGAGAGAGGAAGAGAGAGTAACAACGTGGGAGAGAGAGAGAGAGAATGAGACAATGCCAGTTACTAACCCTAATGTCATTCATTATAACTCGCTGAAATGAAGAGAAGTCTGCTGGTTTTATAAAGTGGGAGAAGTCTGCTGGTTTTATAAAGTGAGAGAGAAGTCAGCTGGTTTTATAAAGTGAGAGAAGTCTGCTGGTTTTATAAAGTGAGAGAAGTCAGCTGGTTTTATAAAGTGAGAGAAGTCTGCTGGTTTTATAAAGTGAGAGAAGTCTGCTGGTTTTATAAAGAGAGAAAAGTCAGCTGGTTTTATAAAGTGAGAGAGAAGTCAGCTGGTTTTATAAAGTGAGAGAGAAGTCAGCTGGTTTTATAAAGTGAGAGAGAAGTCAGCTGGTTTAATAAAGTGAGATACGTTTGCTGGTTTTATAAAGTGAGAGAGAAGTCAGCTGGTTTTATAAAGTGAGAGAAGTCAGCTGGTTTTATAAAGTGAGAGAAGTCTGCTGGTTTTATAAAGTGAGAGAAGTCAGCTGGTTTTATAAAGTGAGAGAGAAGTCTGCTGGTTTTATAAAGTGAGAGAGAAGTCTGCTGGTTTTATAGAGTGAGAGAGAAGTCAGCTGGTTTTATAAAGTGAGAGAAGTCTGCTGGTTTTATAAAGAGAGAAAAGTCTGCTGGTTTTATAAAGAGAGAAAAGTCAGCTGGTTTTACAAAGTGAGAGAAGTCAGCTGGTTTTATAAAGTGAGAGAGAAGTCAGCTGGTTTTATAAAGTGAGAGAGAAGTCAGCTGGTTTTATAAAGTGAGAGAGAAGTCAGCTGGTTTTATAAAGTGAGAGAGAAGTCAGCTGGTTTAATAAAGTGAGATATGTTTGCTGGTTTTATAAAGTGAGAGAGAAGTCAGCTGGTTTTATAAAGTGAGAGAAGTCAGCTGGTTTTATAAAGTGAGAGAAGTCTGCTGGTTTTATAAAGTGAGAGAAGTCAGCTGGTTTTATAAAGTGAGAGAGAAGTCTGCTGGTTTTATAAAGTGAGAGAGAAGTCTGCTGGTTTTATAGAGTGAGAGAGAAGTCAGCTGGTTTTATAAAGTGAGAGAAGTCTGCTGGTTTTATAAAGAGAGAAAAGTCTGCTGGTTTTATAAAGAGAGAAAAGTCAGCTGGTTTTATAAAGTGAGAGAAGTCAGCTGGTTTTATAAAGTGAGAGAGAAGTCAGCTGGTTTTATAAAGTGAGAGAGAAGTCAGCTGGTTTTATAAAGTGAGAGAGAAGTCAGCTGGTTTAATAAAGTGAGATACGTTTGCTGGTTTTATAAAGTGAGAGAGAAGTCAGCTGGTTTTATAAAGTGAGAGAAGTCAGCTGGTTTTATAAAGTGAGAGAAGTCAGCTGGTTTTATAAAGTGAGAGAAGTCAGCTGGTTTTATAAAGTGAGAGAAGTCAGCTGGTTTTATAAAGTAAGAGAAGTCAGCTGGTTTTATAAAGTGAGAGAAGTCAGCTGGTTTTATAAAGTGAGAGAAGTCTGCTGGTTTTATAAAGTGAGAGAAGTCTGCTGGTTTTATAAAGTGAGAGAAGTCAGCTGGTTTTATAAAGTGAGAGAAGTCTGCTGGTTTTATAAAGTGAGAGAAGTCTGCTGGTTTTATAAAGAGAGAAAAGTCAGCTGGTTTTATAAAGTGAGAGAGAAGTCAGCTGGTTTTATAAAGTGAGAGAGAAGTCAGCTGGTTTTATAAAGTGAGAGAGAAGTCAGCTGGTTTAATAAAGTGAGATACGTTTGCTGGTTTTATAAAGTGAGAGAGAAGTCAGCTGGTTTTATAAAGTGAGAGAAGTCAGCTGGTTTTATAAAGTGAGAGAAGTCTGCTGGTTTTATAAAGTGAGAGAAGTCAGCTGGTTTTATAAAGTGAGAGAGAAGTCTGCTGGTTTTATAAAGTGAGAGAGAAGTCTGCTGGTTTTATAGAGTGAGAGAGAAGTCAGCTGGTTTTATAAAGTGAGAGAAGTCTGCTGGTTTTATAAAGAGAGAAAAGTCTGCTGGTTTTATAAAGAGAGAAAAGTCAGCTGGTTTTACAAAGTGAGAGAAGTCAGCTGGTTTTATAAAGTGAGAGAGAAGTCAGCTGGTTTTATAAAGTGAGAGAGAAGTCAGCTGGTTTTATAAAGTGAGAGAGAAGTCAGCTGGTTTTATAAAGTGAGAGAGAAGTCAGCTGGTTTAATAAAGTGAGATATGTTTGCTGGTTTTATAAAGTGAGAGAGAAGTCAGCTGGTTTTATAAAGTGAGAGAAGTCAGCTGGTTTTATAAAGTGAGAGAAGTCTGCTGGTTTTATAAAGTGAGAGAAGTCAGCTGGTTTTATAAAGTGAGAGAGAAGTCTGCTGGTTTTATAAAGTGAGAGAGAAGTCTGCTGGTTTTATAGAGTGAGAGAGAAGTCAGCTGGTTTTATAAAGTGAGAGAAGTCTGCTGGTTTTATAAAGAGAGAAAAGTCTGCTGGTTTTATAAAGAGAGAAAAGTCAGCTGGTTTTATAAAGTGAGAGAAGTCAGCTGGTTTTATAAAGTGAGAGAGAAGTCAGCTGGTTTTATAAAGTGAGAGAGAAGTCAGCTGGTTTTATAAAGTGAGAGAGAAGTCAGCTGGTTTTATAAAGTGAGAGAGAAGTCAGCTGGTTTAATAAAGTGAGATACGTTTGCTGGTTTTATAAAGTGAGAGAGAAGTCAGCTGGTTTTATAAAGTGAGAGAAGTCAGCTGGTTTTATAAAGTGAGAGAAGTCTGCTGGTTTTATAAAGTGAGAGAAGTCAGCTGGTTTGATAAAGTGAGAGAAGTCAGCTGGTTTTATAAAGTAAGAGAAGTCAGCTGGTTTTATAAAGTGAGAGAAGTCAGCTGGTTTTATAAAGTGAGAGAAGTCTGCTGGTTTTATAAAGTGAGAGAAGTCAGCTGGTTTTATAAAGTGAGAGAGAAGTCTGCTGGTTTTATAAAGTGAGAGAGAAGTCAGCTGGTTTTATAAAGTGAGAGAGAAGTCAGCTGGTTTTATAAAGTGAGAGAAGTCAGCTGGTTTTATAAAGTGAGAGAAGTCCGCTGGTTTTATAAAGAGAGAAAAGTCAGCTGGTTTTATAAAGTGAGAGAAGTCAGCTGGTTTTATAAAGTGAGAGAAGTCAGCTGGTTTTATAAAGTGAGAGAGAAGTCAGCTGGTTTTATAAAGTGAGAGAGAAGTCAGCTGGTTTTATAAAGTGAGATACGTTTGCTGGTTTTATAAAGTGAGAGAGAAGTCAGCTGGTTTTATAAAGTGAGAGAAGTCAGCTGGTTTTATAAAGTGAGAGAAGTCAGCTGGTTTTATAAAGTGAGAGAGAATTCAGCTGGTTTTATAAAGTGAGAGAGAAGTCAGCTGGTTTAATAAAGTGAGATACGTTTGCTGGTTTTATAAAGTGAGAGAGAAGTCAGCTGGTTTTATAAAGTGAGAGAAGTCAGCTGGTTTTATAAAGTGAGAGAAGTCAGCTGGTTTTATAAAGTGAGAGAAGTCAGCTGGTTTTATAAAGTGAGAGAAGTTTGCTGGTTTTATAAAGTGAGAGAGAAGTCAGCTGGTTTTATAAAGTGAGAGAAGTCAGCTGGTTTTATAAAGTGAGAGAAGTCAGCTGGTTTTATAAAGTGAGAGAAGTCAGCTGGTTTTATAAAGTGAGAGAAGTCAGCTGGTTTTATAAAGTGAGAGAAGTCAGCTGGTTTTATAAAGTGAGAGAGAATTCAGCTGGTTTTATAAAGTGAGAGAGAAGTCAGCTGGTTTTATAAAGTGAGAGAGAAGTCAGCTGGTTTAATAAAGTGAGATACGTTTGCTGGTTTTATAAAGTGAGAGAGAAGTCAGCTGGTTTTATAAAGTGAGAGAAGTCTGCTGGTTTTATAAAGTGAGAGAAGTCAGCTGGTTTTATAAAGTGAGAGAAGTCAGCTGGTTTTATAAAGTGAGAGAAGTTTGCTGGTTTTATAAAGTGAGAGAGAAGTCAGCTGGTTTTATAAAGTGAGAGAAGTCAGCTGGTTTTATAAAGTGAGAGAAGTCTGCTGGTTTTATAAAGTGAGAGAAGTCAGCTGGTTTTATAAAGTGAGAGAGAAGTCTGCTGGTTTTATAAAGTGAGAGAGAAGTCTGCTGGTTTTATAAAGTGAGAGAGAAGTCTGCTGGTTTTATAAAGTGAGAGAGAGGTCAGCTGGTTTTATAAAGTGAGAGAAGTCAGCTGGTTTTATAAAGTGAGAGAAGTCCGCTGGTTTTATAAAGTGAGAAAAGTCAGCTGGTTTTATAAAGTGAGAGAAGTCAGCTGGTTTTATAAAGTGAGAGAGAAGTCAGCTGGTTTTATAAAGTGAGAGAGAAGTCAGCTGGTTTTATAAAGTGAGAGAGAAGTCAGCTGGTTTTATAAAGTGAGAGAGAAGTCAGCTGGTTTAATAAAGTGAGATACGTTTGCTGGTTTTATAAAGTGAGAGAAAAGTCAGCTGGTTTTATAAAGTGAGAGAAGTCAGCTGGTTTTATAAAGTGAGAGAAGTCAGCTGGTTTTATAAAGTGAGAGAAGTCAGCTGGTTTTATAAAGTGAGAGAAGTCAGCTGGTTTTATTAAGTGAGAGAAGTCAGCTGGTTTTATAAAGTGAGAGAAGTCAGACGGTTTTATAAAGTGAGAGAAGTCAGCTGGTTTTATAAAGTGAGAGAAGTCAGCTGGTTTTATAAAGTGAGAGAAGTCTGCTGGTTTTATAAAGTGAGAGAAGTCAGCTGGTTTTATAAAGTGAGAGAGAGGTCTGCTGGTTTTATAAAGTGAGAGAGAAGTCTGCTGGTTTTATAAAGTGAGAGAGAAGTCTGCTGGTTTTATAAAGTGAGAGAGAAGTCAGCTGGTTTTATAAAGTGAGAGAAGTCCGCTGGTTTTATAAAGAGAGAAAAGTCAGCTGGTTTTATAAAGTGAGAGAAGTCAGCTGGTTTTATAAAGTGAGAGAAGTCAGCTGGTTTTATAAAGTGAGAGAAGTCAGCTGGTTTTATAAAGTGAGAGGTCAGCTGGTTTTATAAAGTGAGAGAAGTCAGCTGGTTTATAAAGTGAGAGAAGTCTGCTGGTTTTATAAAGTGAGAGAGAAGTCTGCTGGTTTTATAAAGTGAGAGAAGTCAGCTGGTTTTATAAAGTGAGAGAAGTCAGCTGGTTTTATAAAGTGAGAGAAGTCAGCTGGTTTTATAAAGTGAGAGAAGTCTGCTGGTTTTATAAAGTGAGAGAAGTCAGCTGGTTTTATAAAGTGAGAGAAGTCAGCTGGTTTTATAAAGTGAGAGAAGTCAGCTGGTTTTATAAAGTGCAGCGAGTTAAAATCCATCCATTCAGTTTTGAAAAGTAATTGGAAAAAACGAGGTACGATGTGGCTCGCTGATTGAAAAAACGAGTACGAGGTGGCTCGCTGATTGAAAAAACGAGTACGAGGTGGCTCGCTGATTGAAAAAACGAGTACGAGGTGGCTCGCTGATTGAAAAAACGAGTACGAGGTGGCTCGCTGATTGAAAAAACGAGTACGAGGTGGCTCGCTGATTGAAAAAACGAGTACGAGGTGGCTCGCTGATTGAAAAAACGAGTACGAGGTGGCTCGCTGATTGAAAAAACGAGTACGAGGTGGCTCGCTGATTGAGATGAGGTCACTGATGTAGGTGGGGCTCAATCCATTCAAGGCTTTAAATACAAGCATGAGGAGCCAGTGGAGTTGGGCCGGTAGCCAGTGGATTTGTGCCGGTAGCCAGTGGAGTTGGGCCGGTAGCCAGTGGAGTTGGGCCGGTAGCCAGTGGAGTTGGGCCGGTAGCCAGTGGAGTTGGGCCGGTAGCCAGTGGGGTTGGGTAGCCAGTGGAGTTGGGCCGGTAGCCAGTGGAGTTGGGCCGGTAGCCAGTGGAGTTGGGCCGGTAGCCAGTGGGGTTGGGTAGCCAGTGGAGTTGGGCCGGTAGCCAGTGGAGTTGGGCCGGTAGCCAGTGGAGTTGGGCCGGTAGCCAGTGGGGTTGGGTAGCCAGTGGAGTTGGGCCGGTAGCCAGTGGAGTTGGGCCGGTAGCCAGTGGGGTTGGGTAGCCAGTGGAGTTGGGCCGGTAGCTAGCGGAGTTGGGCCGGTAGCTAGCGGAGTTGGGCCGGTAGCCAGTGGAGTTGGGTAGCCAGTGGAGTTGGGCCGGTAGCCAGTGGAGTTGGGTAGCCAGTGGAGTTGGGCCGGTAGCCAGTGGAGTTGGGTAGCCAGTGGAGTTGGGCCGGTAGCCAGTGGAGTTGGGTAGCCAGTGGAGTTGGGCCAGTAGCCAGTGGAGTTGGGCCGGTAGCCAGTGGAGTTGGGCCGGTAGCTAGCGGAGTTGGGTAGCCAGTGGAGTTGGGCCGGTAGCCAGTGGAGTTGGGTAGCCAGTGGAGTTGGGCCAGTAGCCAGTGGAGTTGGGCCGGTAGCCAGTGGAGTTGGGCCGGTAGCTAGCGGAGTTGGGTAGCCAGTGGAGTTGGGCCAGTAGCTAGCGGAGTTGGGCCGGTAGCTAGCGGAGTTGGGTAGCCAGTGGAGTTGGGCCAGTAGCTAGCGGAGTTGGGCCGGTAGCCAGTGGAGTTGGGCCGGTAGCCAGTGGAGTTGGGCCGGTAGCTAGTGGAGTTGGGTAGCCAGTGGAGTTGGGCTGGTAGCCAGTGGAGTTGGGCCGGTAGCTAGTGGAGTTGGGTAGCCAGTGGAGTTGGGCCAACATTGGGGTGATGTGGTCAGACCTGTTGGTCCCGGTCAGGACCCTGGCAGGTATATACTCTTGTTTGGCCCGGTATGGCTTGCCTATCGGCAAAGGGGAGAGAGGGACAAAAGGGAAAGAGAAGAATACCCGCTTTCTCTTTTAACATAGCCCAGTATGGAACATAGAGAGGGAGGTCAGATAAGAGGGGTTATGTACTAAAAGATGATATACCATAACCATGGAGTATCAATGTATGCTTGTTTTCCAATATTTTGTCATTGCTTCTGCCGAAGTAAAACCATGTGTCACTTCAGATATACAGTAGACTGGTCTGACTCTGGAGCTGGTCATGTCACAACAGAAAGCCTTTCTGATGAATCATTGTGCATGGAGACATTCCCACCGTCACGCAACATATCAAATAATCATTAAGCCAGCTCTAAATGGCGCACTGCTGTGCTTCAGGAGGGCTGTGAGATGTCCTAGGATATGAAAACTGACAACCCTTTCCCCGTGGTTGGATCTATTGGCACCTGTCTCAAGAAACTGAAAGATACTGACAGTCACTTCCAGGCCGGGCTGGCATTCTGATTCCACAACAAAGCATTGTTGGAACCCACTTTCATACAATGCAACCGAATACCTCAACAATAACGACATCTTTGAGAACAAACAATGTACAGAAGGCACATCAGATGCACTTTCCATTCTATTATTTAGGGTATACGTGCCAAACTACAAGGAAGCAAGACTGCTTACTAACAATGTAGGGGGAAATGATGTTTTTTTGCAGGGAAAATGTCAGATACAGCATCAGAGGAAATAGATAAAGGAGCCAAACTAACAGTGGATGGATGGATAGAGATGGACAGCTGTGCAGCTGATACAGGCAGGAATAATGGCCTTATTTCTTCATGGTAACAGCAGGAAAATAGACAGTTAAAGAGAGTTTTATGCAGAGTGTTTCCCCTGGACCCCTCCAAACTGTGACCTTCCTACTACCTATGTACAGAGTCCATATAATCACACTACCACAGTTAAAAGAGCAGCACTGTGTATGTGTGTGTGTGTGTGTGTGTGTGTGTGTGTGTGTGTGTGTGTGTGTGTGTGTGTGTGTGTGTGTGTGTGTGTGTGTGTGTGTGTGTGTGTGTGTGTGTGTGTGTGTGTGTGTGTGTGTGTGTGTGTGAATACCTGCGTGCGTGCGTGTGTGAGATTAATGTCTGCATGAACAGTGTGTGTGTGTGTGTGTTGTCATCCACGGAAAAGTTACATGATCTCTTTGAGGATTCAACAAACAGCTCCTCTAGTCAGTGAGTCAGCCCTAACAATCAACAGAGAGAGCGAGACAGAGACAGAGAGAGAGAGAGAGAGAGCGAAAGAGGGATAGAGAGATAGCCGAGAGAAAGAGAGAGACACATAGGAGAGAGAGACATACGAGAGAGAAAGAGAGCGAGCGAGAGAGAGAGAGAGAGAGAGAGAGAAAAGGAGAGCTGAGAGAGCACTAAGACTCGTCAGTATTGGCATATTGCCTGTCAGAGCTGAAGAACATTCCATAGTACGTAAGTACACAAGTAAGAAATCCTCAAATAATCTCCACATTCTTCCATCTGCACATGTATAGACAGGGTGCATCTCCAAACTCTCTGTACGTTAACCTCTCTCCCTTCCTGGCTTTGTGCTTTCTGAGTAATGCCTCCTTCCATCTATGAACACACTTCTCCCTATCCACCTCTCCCACAATGTATTTCCTCGTCTTTTTCCACCTCCCTCCTATTGCCCTTTCTCCCTTCCTCTCTCTCTATTTCCCTTCCCTCAGATTGTGCTTTTCCCAATGTTTCTCATTTCTCACTCTCTCTCTTCCCATCCAACTTTGTCCCTCAATCACCCTCTCTCATTCTCACTCTCACCCTCCATTTCTCTCTCATCCCCCCCGCCTCTCCTTCTCAATTCAATTCAAGGGCTTTATTGGCATGGGAAACATGTGTTAACATTGCCAAAGCAAGTGAGGTAGATAATATACAAAAGTGAAATAAACAATAAAAACAGTAAACATTACACATACAGACATTTCAAAAGAATAAAGACATTACAAATGTCATATTATGTATATATACAGTGTGGTAACAATGTACAAATGGTTAAAGTACACAAGGGAAAATAAATAAGCATAAATATGGGTTCAAATCAAATCAAATGTTACTTGTCACATACACATGGTTAGCAGATGTTAATGCGAGTGTAGCGAAATGCTTGTATTTACAATGGTGTTTGTTCTTCACTGGTTGCCCTTTTCTTGTGGCAACAGGTCACAAATCTTGCTGCTGTGATGGCATACTGTGGAATTTCACCCAGTAGATATGGGAGTTTATCAAAATTGGGTTTGTTTTTGAATTCTTTGTGGATCTGTGTAATCTGAGGGAAATATGTGTCTCTAATATGGTCATACATTGGGCAGGAGGTTAGGAAGTGCAGCTCAGTTTCCACCTCATTTTGTGGGCAGTGTGCACATAGCCTGTCTTCTCTTGAGAGCCATGTCTGCCTACGGCGGCCTTTCCCAATAGCAAGGCTATGCTCACTGAGTCTGTACATAGTCAAAGCTTTCCTTAAGTTTGGGTCATCACAGTGGTCAGGTATTCTGCCACTGTGTACTCTCTGTTTAGGGCCAAATAGCATTCTAGTTTGCTCTGTTTTTTTGTTAATTCTTTCCAATGTGTCAAGGATTATCTTTTTGTTTTCTCATGATTTGCTTGGGTCTAATTGTGCTGCTGTCCTGGGGCTCTGTGAGATGTGTTTGTGTTTGTGAACAGAGCCCCAGGACCAGCTTGCTTAGGGGACTCTTCTCCATGTTCATCTCTCTGTAGGTGATGGCTTTGTTATGGAAGGATTGGGAATCGCTTCCTTTTAGGTGGTTGTAGAATTTAACGGCTCTTTTCTGGATTTTGTAAATTAGTGCGTATCGGCCTAATTCTGCTCTGCATGCATTATTTGGTGTTCTACGTTGTACGTGAAGGATATTTTTGCAGAATTTGGTGTTTGTCCCATTTTGTCAAATCTTGATTGGTGAGCGGACTCCAGACCTCACAACCATAAAGGGCAATGGGTTCTATGACTGATTCAAGTATTTTTAGCCAGATCCTAATTGGTATGTTTAATTTTATGTTCCTTTTGATGGCATAGAAGGCCCTTCTTGCCTTTTCTCTCAGATCGTTCACAGCTTTGTGGAAGTTACCTGTGGCGCTGATGTTTAGGCCAAGGTATGTATAGTTTTTGTGTGCTCTAGGACAACGGTGTCTAGATGGAATTTAGACTGGCAGAATCTGTGTAGAATATCTAGGTGCTGCTGTAGGCCCTCCTTGGTTGGTGACAGAAGCACCAGATCATCAGCAAACAGTAGACATTCGACTTCAGATTCTAGTAGGGTGAGGCCGGGTGCTGCAGACTTTTCTAGTGCCCGCGCAAAATTCGTTGATATATTGTATACAGTGGGGAGAAGAAGTATTTGATACACTGCCGATTTTGCAGGTTTTCCTACTTACAAAGCATGTAGAGGTCTGTAATTTTTATGATAGGTACACTTCAACTGTAAGAGACGGAATCAAATTTGTCTCCACTTTTGTGGATAGGGGTGATCAGTCCTTGGTTCCAAATATTGGGGAAGATGCCAGAGCTAAGGATGATGTTAAAGAGTTTTAGTATAGCTAATTGGAATTTATTGTCTGTATATTTGATCATTTCTTTGCGGATACCATCAACACCACATGCCTTTTTGGATTGGAGGGTTTGTATTTTGTCCTGTAGCTCAGTCAAGGTAATTGGAGAATCCAGTGGGTTCTGGTCGTCTTTAATAGTTGATTCTAAGATTTGTATTTGATTTACATTTACATTTAAGTCATTTAGCAGACGCTCTTATCCAGAGCGACTTACAAATTGGAAAGTTCATACATATTCATCCTTGTCCCCCTGTGGGAATTGAACCCTGGTCCCCCCGTGGGAATTGAACCCACAACCCTGGCGTTGCAAGCGCCATGCTCTACCAACTGAGCCACACGGGACCACAATCATGTATATGTTTTTGCTCTTTGTTCTTTGTTCTAGAGTCTCTCTCCTCTCCCCCTTCACTCCTTCACTCCATTTCTCCCGCTATCCTTGCTTCCCTCCCCCTCTCCTGCATGGTGGAGGGGTTGGAGGGTTGACATTGACATGCAGAGCTACTGATGACTCCCTGCAACCCTTCCCTGCTGATGAGCCACAGAGATATCGCCTATCATTCTATCTATCTCTCCATTAAACACCAGGAGAATAAAACTCCTTCAACACCATCGAGACCCTGTTCTGTCCTCTCTTCCACCTCCCCTCCCTCCTCTCACTGTAATTGGTGCATGCCTCTGACCTCTAACCCCACTGCTGTCAGAAGCAGAGATGACCTGAGGGCAGATGATGCCAGACATGATTGGGGCATAATTCATTTTCTTCTACAGCAGAGATGCTGCTGCCTGGGTTGAGGTGCTTTGTGATGACACTGAGGTTCAGGTGGATGCAGGTTAGAGGGGTCATGGGCTAGGTGGAGGCTAGGGAGAGAGATGAGGAGGGGTGAGAGGAGCGAGGGGGGACTGGGAAAGAGAGTGGAGGGGTGAGATGAGTGAGGGGGGCAAGGAGAGAGATGAGAGGTGAGAGGAGCGATGGGGGGACTGGGGGAGAGAGGGGAGGGGTGAGATGAGTGAGGGGGGCAAGGAGAGAGATGAGGAGGGGTGAGAGGAGCGAGGGGGGGACTGGGAGAGAGAGGGGAGGGGTGAGATGAGTGAGGGGGGAAAGGAGAGAGATGAGGGGTGAGAGGAGCGAGGGGGGGACTGGGGGAGAGAGGGGAGGGGTGAGATGAGTGAGGGGGGCAAGGAGAGAGATGAGGAGGGGTGAGAGGAGCGAGGGGGGGACTGGGAGAGAGAGGGGAGGGGTGAGAGGAGCGAGGGGGGGACTGGGAGAGAGAGGGGAGGGGTGAGATGAGTGAGGGGGCAAGGAGAGAGATGAGGAGGGGTGGGAGGAGCGAGGTGGGGCACAGGGAAAGAGATGAGGAGGGGTGAGAGGAGCGAGGGGGGGACAGGGAGACTGGCAGATGGTGAGAGTCTTCAGAGGTGCTTTGTGATGACACAGGGCTGAATAGGGTGGGGACCTAGCATGGGCCAGGGGGCAGAGGATAAGGAGGTTGAATGAAGATGAGAGGAGGGGAAGAGGGGGAGAGTAGTGAAGAGTACCGAGGGAAGAGTTCTGGTTGATTGCTGATTGTGTAGGAAGGCCCCAACCTACCCCCTCCTGCTCCAGCCATGTAAAACGAGTGTGCGTGACCAAAAAAGGTCAAAAACAGAAAGAGTACAATAGCCTCCCAGGATTCAGTGTTCTTTTATTTTTCTGCTCTCTTTGGACAGATGCAACCCTCTCTAGATCTCTGCTGCGTGAGCAGAATACAGATACAGTATGACTCACAGTGTGGTAGGAGCATGCAATGAAGGATGTGTGTGTGTGTTATGTGTGAGTGTAAGATTTCATTTGAGTGTATTCGGTGCATTTGAATGAGCTGGGAGAGTCTTGATTGAATGCTTGCACGTTATTGTGTTGCTATGTAAACAAGAGGTGGAAGAAAATATAATTTGTCTCTCTGATGAACACTCGGAGCAATCCATTATAAACTTGGGTTAGGGCTGGGCGAAATATCAAATTAATTTGATCAAATCAAATCAAAACACATTTTATTAGTCACATGCGCCGAATACAACAGACCTTACAGTGAAATGCTTACTTACAGGCTCCAACCAACAATGCAGTTTCAAAAAAGTTATGACAAGAATAAGGAAAGAGCAGGAGTAAAATAACAATAGCGAGACAATATACAGGGGGTACCGATACAGAGTCAATGTCTGGGTACACCGGTTAGTTGAGGTAGTATGCACAGTACATGTAGGTAGAGTTATTAAAGCGACTATGTATAGATGACAACAGGGAGTAGCAGTGGTGTAAAGAGGGGGGGAGGGCACTGCAAATAGTCTGGATAGCCATTTGACAAGATGTTCAGGAGTCTCATGGCTTGGGGGTAGAAACTGTTTAGAAGCCTCTTGGACCTAGACTTGGCGTTCCGGTACCGCTTGCCATGCGGTAGCAGAGAGAACAGTCTATGACTAGGGTGGCTGGAGTCTTTGACAATTTTTAGGGCTTTCCTCTGACACTTCACCCCAGTGATGTACTGGTGATGTACTGGGCCGTACGCACTACCCTCTGTAGTGCCTTACAGTCGGAGGCCGAGAAGTTGCCATACCAGGCAGTGATGCAACCAGTCAGGATGCTCTTGATGGTGCAGCTGTGGAACCTTTTAAGGATCCGAGGACCCATGCCAAATTTTTTCAGTCTCCTGAGGGGGAATAGGTTTTGTCGTGCCCTCTTCACAACAGTCTTGGTGTGCTTGGACCATGTTAGTTTGTTGGTGATGTGGAAACCAAAGAACTTGTAGCTCTCAAACTGCTCCTTTGCAGTCCCGTCATTGAGAATGGGGGCGGGCTCGGTCCTCTTTTTCCAATAGTCCACAATCATCTCCTTTGTCTTGATCACGTTGAGGGAGAGGTTGTTGTCCTGGCACCACATGCCCCAGGTCTCTCCTCCCTAAAGGCGGTGATCAGGCGTACCACTGTTGTGTGATTATTTTGAATGTAAGTTTTTTGTGCAATATTCCATTAACCTGTATCGAAAGAATCCCATTTTTTAAATATATTTTTTTATGAAATGTAATTGTCCGTTTGTTCTAATGTTGTCTTTTTTGTCTCATCTCCTTCGGTCCTTCTGTGCTGTGTGTACATTCCCATTTACACCAGAGATCTGTATATAATGACGAGATTCTCATGTCTACGCCCTAACAATGGGAGTTGTTGTTCCAAATTGTGGGAAGGCAGGTGACAAGCTTATGTCCAAAAAAAGCACATAGAAAAGCATTGGGCTTATTTTGGACAGATTGTGGAGAAATGTTAACCTCTCTATCACCTCTTCCTCTCTGTTTAACACACACACCAAGCCCCTCCCTCTGCCACTGACACAACAAAGATGAGAGCAGTGCTTCCTCTCCGACAAGAGGTTTCAACTCGCTATTTGCACTTGAGGTTTGAGGTTTGGTCGAACAGAGTTTGGACACACCTACTCATTCAAGGGATTTTCTTTATTTTTACTGTTTTCTACATTGTAGAATAATAGTGAAGACATCAAAAATATGAACAAAATACATATGGAATCATGTAGTAAACTATTTTTCTTTTAACAAATCAAAATATATTTTAGATTTTAGATTCTTCAAAGTAGCCACCCTATGCCTTGATGACAGCTTTGCACACTCTTGGCAGTGTTGAAGGAGTTCCAACATATGCTGAGCACTTGTTAGCTGCTTTTCCTTCACTCTGCGGTCCAACTCATACCAAACCATCTCAATTGGGTTGAGGTCAGGTGATTGTGGAGGCCAGGTCATCTGATGCAGCACCATATCACTCTCCTTCTTGGTCAAATAGCCCTTACACAGCCTGGAGGTGTGTTGGGCTATTGTTCTGATGAAAAACAATTGATAGTCTCACAAAGCGCAAACCAGATGGGACGGCGTATCACTGGTTATATCACGACTTCTGCCGAAGTCGTTGCCTCTCCTTGTTCGGGCGGTGTTCGGCGGTCGACGTCACCGGTCTTCTAGCCATCATTGATCCATTTTTCATTTTCCATTGGTTTTGTCTTGTCTTCTCACACACCTGTTTTCAATCCCATCCATTACATGTTGTGTATTTAACCCTCTGTTTCCCCTCATGTCTTTGTCAGAGATTGTTTATTGTCAGTGTTGTTTTTATGTGTATAGGTGTGCGACGAGTCTTCGTACCCATATTTGTTTATGTTCTTTTCTTATTAGTGTTATGGAGCATGTTACTTTGACATTCATTAAAAGACTCCATTTTACACTCCGTTTGACTCTCCTGCGCCTGACTTCCCTGCCACCTATACAAACGACTCTGACAGGTTAAGTGTGCCTTGAAATATATTTTACATTTGAGATTCTTCAAAGTCGCCACCCTTTGCTTTGATGACAGCTTTACACACTCTTGGAATTCTCTCAACCAGATTCACGAGGTAGTCACCTGGAATGAATTTCAATTAACAGGTGTGCCTTGTTAAAAGTGAATTTGTGGAATTTCTTTCCTGAATGCGTTTGAGCCAATCAGTTGTGTTGTGACAAGATAGGGGTGGTATACAAAATATAGCCCTATTTGGTAAAAGACCAAGTCCATATTATGGCAAGAACAGCTCAAATAATCAAAGAGAAACGACAGTCCATCCTTACTTTAAGACATGAAGGTCAGTCAAACTGGAAAGTGTCAAGAACTTTGAAAGTTTCTTCAAGTGCAGTTGCAAAAACCATCAAGCGCTTTGATGAAACTGGTTCTCATGATGACAGCCACAGGAAAGGAAGACCCAGAGTTACCTTTGCTGCAGAGGATAAGTTTATTGGAGTTACCAGCCTCAGATTGCAGTCCAAATAACTGCTTCACAGAGTTCAAGTAACAAACACATCTCAACATCAACTGTTCAGAGGAGACTGAGTGAATCAGGCCTTTGTGGTCGAATTGCTGCCAAGAAAAGACTTGCTTGGGCAAGTCTACTAAAGGACACCAATAAGAAGAAAAGACTTGCTTGGGCAAAGAAACATGAGCAATGGACATTAGACCTGTGAAAATCTGTAATTTGGTCTGATGAGTCCAAATTTGAGATTTTTGGTTCCAACCGCCGTGTCTTTGTGAGATGCAGAGTAAGTGAATGGATGAGCTCTGCATGTGTGATTCCCACCATGAAGCATGTAGGAGGTGTGATGGTTGGGGGGGCTTTGCTGGTGACACTATAGGTGATTTATTTAGAATTCAAGGCACACTTAACCAGCATGGCTACCACAGCATTCTGCAGCGATATGCCATCTCATCTGGTTTGCGTTTAGTGGGACTATCATTTGTTTTTCAACAGGACAATTACCCAACACACCTACAGGCTGTGTAAGGGCTATTTGACCAGGAAGGAGAGTGACAGAGTGCTGCATTATATGATCTGGCCTCCACAATCACCCGACCTCAACACAATTGAGATGGTTTAATTTTGAGTGGACCGCAGAGTAAAGGAAAATCAGCCAACAAGTGCTCAGCATATGTGGGAACTCCTTCAAGACTGTTGGAAAAGCTGGAGAAGCTGGTTGAGAGAATCATGAAGCTGGTTGAGAGAATGCCAAGAGTGTGCAAAGCTGTCATCAAGGCAAAGGGTGGCTACTTTGAAGAATCTAAAATACTAAAATAAGTAGTGCTGTGGAGCCCCTGCTATGCCAGAAGTGGGGTAAACTCTCTGCTGAGAGACTAGGAGACTGATCCAACAGGAGTTAATAGGCTGAGTTTCTGGGGGCATTTTGTTATTGATCTAAGAGGTGTGGGTGGAACCCTCCCTCCCACACAGACAGACAGACAGACACTGGAAAGAATTTACAAAACAACTGAACTAGGAAGCTATTTGGCTCTAAACAGAGAGTACACAGTGGCAGAATACCTGACCACTGTGACTACTGTCACTGACCCAACAATAAGAAAAGCTTTGACTATGTACAGACTCAGTGAGCATAGCCTTGCTATTGAGAAAGGCACACTGCCCACAAAATGAGGTGGAAACTGAGCTGCACTTCCTAATCTCCTGCCCAATGTATGACCATATTAGAGACACATATTTCCCTCAGATTACACAGATCCACAAAGAATTCGAAAACAAACCCAATTTTGATAAACTCCCAAATCTACTGGGTGAAATTCCACAGTGTGACATCACAGTAGCAAGATTTGTGACCTATTGCCACCAGAAAAGGGCAACCAGTGAAGAACAAACACCATTGTAAATACAACCCATATTTATGCTTATTTATTTTCCCTTGTGTACTTTAACCATTTGTACATTGTTACAACACTATATATATATATATATATATATATATATATATATATATATATATATACATAATATGACATTTGTAATGTCTTTATTGTTTTGAAACTTCTATATGTGTAATGTTTACTGTTCATTTTTATTGTTTATTTAACTTTTGTATAGAGAGAGAGAGAGAGAGAGAGAGATAAGGGAGAGGGAGAGAGAGAAAGAGAGAGTGAGAAAGAGAGAGAGAGAGAGAAAGAGAGAGAGCGAGAGGGAGAGAGAGATGGGGCAGTGGAAAAAAAAGTAGAGACAGAGAGACAGATTTTCATATTGAGCAGCAGCAGCTGAAAGAAAATTGCTCCTACCAAATATTGAAATTGACATGGTTTTTATAGTGAAGAACATTTGAAAAAACAACATAAACTGCAAGACTGAATGGGAGACAAAACATGCAACAGAAGGAGATAGACTTGGGAAAAAGTATTTGTTTTGTGCAGTTAGCTTAGCTAGCTGGATTGCTTACCAGCTGCTAAGCCGTTGCTAGGGACTCTCCTAAAATATGCTAGCTAGCTAACAAAAAAAATAGCTAGTTAACAACACAATATAAAAGACAAAAGAAGTACAAAAAAACAAAGAACATCAAAGGAAAACAGTTCTCTCAAGGCACTAGAGACAATAACACAAGAAACAATGCTGTTTTGGAAAGGTAGGCTTCTATTGCTACATTGGAGCCAACATCACCAGTGTTGCTATGGAAATTGTTTACCCAGCAGACATCCAAACGGAGAAAGCTTATAAAAGTTTCAAAGGTTTGATGATGGGACAGAACCATGAATGCCTGTTTGCAGATCTTACCAATTGCAAAACAAGAGCACATGTTATATTTAAAACCAAACGAGGGCACATATGGAAAAGGGTTATTTGCAACCATTCACCTTTCTCCAAAAAGAGAGGAATCAGCCAAGGCTGTCAGATCAGCATTTCTGAAAAAGCTGTGCCAGCAAGAAGCCCTCAGAGTCCTAGGTAGGTAACCTCACCTGCAGCAGACAGAGCCAAGAACATGCCTAAAACACTAAGAACACCTGCTATGCAACATTTCCACAGCACCCTCTCTCTAGTCAAAGCAGAGGTCATAGAACTCAGAGAGAACAAGCTTCAAGATGATGACACTGTCCAGAAACTAAAAGAAGAGATGAAACAGTTCAAGGAGGAGAGCAGAGCATCTATTGCTAAATTAGAAAGCAGAATGGACAAACTGAGTCAGACAAATTATGACCTCAGAGACCATCTGAGCACAACAAGAAAAGAGCTAGAGCAAAGAGAGAGATACATTGACACCCTCAACCAGAAGCTAGTCATTATATCCTCTGCATCTAGAGAACATGTCCACCAGCTTGGTACAACACAGGCAGAACCTGAGACCAGCATAACCAGCATGGACTCTACCACACAGCCTGATGACACTGCACCAGCCTACCAGTCTGCTCCAGCCCAGGTCAACCTACCAGCCTCCCAGTCTGCTCCAGCACATTCTGCTCCAGCCCAGGTCAGCCTCTCAGCCTCCAAGTCTGCTCCAGCCCAGGTCAGCCTACCCGGGTCAGCCTACCTCTCAGTCTGCTCCAGCCCAGGTCAGCCTACCCGGGTCAGCCTACCTCTCAGTCTGCTCCAGCCCAGGTCAGCCTACCTCTCAGTCTGCTCCAGCCCAGGTCAGCCTACCCGGGTCAGCCTACCTCACAGTCTGCTCCAGCCCAGGTCAGCCTACCCGGGTCAGCCTACCTCTCAGTCTGCTCCAGCCCAGGTCAGCCTACCCGGGTCAGCCTACCTCTCAGTCTGCTCCAGCCCAGGTCAGCCTACCCGGGTCAGCCTACCTCTCAGTCTGCTCCAGCCCAGGTCAGCCTACCCGGGTCAGTCTACCTCTCAGTCTGCTCCAGCCCAGGTCAGCCTACCCGGGTCAGCCTACCTCTCAGTCTGCTCCAGCCCAGGTCAGCCTACCCGGGTCAGCCTACCTCTCAGTCTGCTCCAGCCCAGGTCAGCCTACCCGGGTCAGCCTACCTCTCAGTCTGCTCCAGCCCAGGTCAGCCTACCCGGGTCAGCCTACCTCTCAGTCTGCTCCAGCTCAGGTCAGCCTACCTCTCAGTCTGCTCCAGCCCAGGTCAGCCTACCCGGGTCAGCCTACCTCTCAGTCTGCTCCAGCCCAGGTCAGCCTACCTCTCAGTCCGCTCCATTTCAGGTCAGCCTACCCGGGTCAGCCTACCTCTCAGTCTGCTCCAGCCCAGGTCAGCCTACCCGGGTCAGCCTACCTCTCAGTCTGCTCCATCCCGACAACCACCCACAACTGCAATCCTTATCGATTCAAATGGGAAGTTCTTGGTCCAGGAAAGATGATTCCCTAGACACCAGGTGTATAAGTGCTGGTATCCTACATCTGACAGTGTAATACATCTACTCAGTCAGACCAGGATCGACACCCCTGACAACATCATCATCCACACTGGCACCAAAAACCTTTGTGCCAAAGGTGAAAATATATCTGAGAAGAGTGGCAGAGCGGAAACAGGCTATGTTCCCAACAACTCTCCTACAAAGAAAATACTTCCCAGGACAGTTGACTGACAAAATGGATCACTGTGGACTGTGCCTCACTGCTCAAAGTCAGCACGGCTCATCATCCCATTCTGACACGTGAACACTTATACGATAATGTACACCTTGATCAGGACAGTGTCAGAAACTTTTCTAAGGACCTAAAGGATGCAACACTTGACAGGGACCCACACACCCATCACCCCAGCAGCAGAGGTCCCCCGCTCCACTTTCTGAAACAACACTACCCCCACCATCCCCAGAAGAGAAAAACCAGACACGGCTTTACAAGACCGGCCCACCACAGCACAGATTTACCAGACCAGACCCGCCAACGGACAGCACGACCAGGCCCGGCCCATCACAACACAGCTCTACTAGACCCAGTCCATCACAACACAGATCTACTAGACCCGGCCCATCAAAACACAGCTCTTCTAGACCCGGCCCATCACAACACAGCTCTACTAGACCCAGCCCATCACAACATAGCTCTACTAGACCCGTCCCATCACAACACAGCTCTACTAGACACAGCTCATCACAACACAGCTCTACTAGACCCGGCCCATCACAACACAGCTCTACTAGACCCGGCCCATTACAACACAGCTCTACTAGACCCAGCCCATCACAACACAGCTCTACTAGACCCAGCCCATCACAACACAGCTCTACTAGACCCGTCCCATCACAACACAGCTCTACTAGACCCAGCTCATCACAACACAGCTCTACTAGACCCGGCCCATCACAACACAGCTCTACTAGACCCGGCCCATCACAACAAAGCTCTACTAGACCCAGCCCATCACAACACAGCTCTACTAGACCCAGCCCATCACAACACAGCTCTACTAGACCCGGCCCATCACAACACAGCTCTACCAGACCCAGCTCATCACAACACAGCTCTACTAGACCCAGCCCATCAAAACACAGCTCTACTAGACCAGGCCCATTACAACACAGCTCTACTAGACCCGGCCCATCACAACACAGCTCTACTAGACCCGGCCCATCAAAACACAGCTCTACTAGACCAGGCCCATCACAACACAGCTCTACTAGACCCGGCCCATCACAACACAGCTCTACTAGACCCGGCCCATCACAACACAGCTCTACTAGACCCGGCCCATCAAAACACAGCTTTACTAGACCCAGACCATCACAACACAGCTCTACTAGACCCAGCCCATCACAACACAGCTCTACTAGACCCGGCCCATCACAACACAGCTCTACTAGACCCGGCCCATCACAACACAGCTCTACTAGACCTGGCCCATCACAACACAGCTCTACTAGACCTGGCCCATCACAACACAGCTCTACTAGACCCGGCCCATCACAACACAGCTCTACTAGACCCGGCCCATCACAACACAGCTCTACTAGACCTGGCCCATCACAACACAGCTCTACTAGACCTGGCCCATCACAACACAGCTCTACTAGACCCAGCCCATCACATCACAACACAGCACTGACCACTACTCTAGGGTCAGGCAGAACACTGTCTTTCAGAAAAGTGGACCACATGATGCAGTCCACACAATGTATCATTCAGATCATCAGCCTGCATATGCTGAGGTAACCTCAGAACTATCAGACATTGGAGAAGTGTGCCAACTACTGCATTTAATATCCAGACTACTGAACGAGACAGACCCTTTAATTCACTCACTCACTCACTCACTCACTCACTCACTCACTATACTCTTCACATTTTGGTTCTAAAACAACAAATCCGTAATTTCTAAAAAAAAAACATCAAGTGACAGGACATCATAATCCTACTGGAAACATGGAATCATTGAGACTTTCAGACATTCCTGTCCCTCAGGCTATCGGGAAAGTTTACCACCATCAATCAAACATAAAAATGTTAAACGGGGCCGGGACATTTGGCATAAGCAGGATTTAGCACTGAATGAAATGAAAAAAGGAACTAACCACATTTGGCTAAAACTGAACAAAGGTACAATCTATAGTGACAATGATGTATG